>NC_084794.1:60200313-60447813 GCF_963169125.1 Humulus lupulus | reverse complement strand
AGTTCCCAGCCAAAGTTCCTTAGTTTTCAGTGGTTTCCCTTGAGAGAAAAAGAGAGGAAAGGAAAGTGACAAGCTAAAAGAAGGAGAGGGTCGGTTGGGGTATCTTCCACTGTAGAAAAGTTTTAACTTAGTCTATCTTTAGTTGATTAAGTCGATCCCGAGGCTCGAGGTACCAAAACGTCCCCGAGGGCAAAAATGGTAAAATTCCCCAGTATTCCCACCTAGGCTTTCGATCCTCAAATATATCTCCAAATATTTATTTTCATAACCTGATAACCCAGATTACCATCTAATACCCAAAATACCCCTTGACTCGACCCAAGCCAAGTATTGGGTCCCGTTGTGACTTTCCCGCTAACTAGCTCCCTAGGATAGCCTCAAGTCACATGCTGCAGATTTACCCACATAATAATGTGGTCCTCACAATAATAACATATAATCACATTTACACCCTCAACGGGCTAAAATTACAAAATATACCCCCTTTAAGCAAAATGGGGCCTACATGCATTCTAATACTCGTAGACATGCATCTCACATATACATTCATATAACCATAAAAGCATGCTTATCACAAAATCATGCATTAAACTACTTAATTTACACATAATCCAATTGTACCCTCCCGGCACACTAATCAAGGCCATTAAGCCTTATTAGTGATTTTGGGTCGTTACAAGAATCTTCCAAGACCATTAAGAGCATGACATTTGTCACAACCTTGTTTATTTAAGGATTTAAGTATTTTTTAAGTGGATAATTCATAAATAGAGGTTTCCAGAAGCTCTAGTGTAATGCCTCGGAATCCCTAATGCGATTTAATGGCTGGATTAGTAGGCGGGAGGGCCATAACTGTTTAATGATCCCATTAAATGATTATATGCATGTTTCCGTGAATTATATTATAATATGATGTTAAATGCATGCATGTGGGTCCACATTTCATTACAGGGGTGTTTTGGTAATTTGGCCCGGTGAGGGCGTAATTGTATATTTGTATGCATGCCGGTGACCTATTGTTGAGACCGCATTATAATGTGGGTTTGTTCGAGCTATTCGACATGAGACAATCTTGGAATATTAATTAGCGGTCTAGTCATAACAGGTTAAAGTTCGGGGCTCGGGGTGAGTCCCGGGGTGATTTTAATGATTAGAGCGTTGCCGGGAATTAAAGGGTAACAGGATATGGATTGTTGGTGTTTGAGAATATTGAGAATAGCGGGAATTGGAGAGCGTTATTTATGATTAACAAGATAAGTGGGAAATACGAACTTTGCCCTTGGGAGTCTTTAGAAACCCTTAATTGACCTGATGGTATTTTTGTCTTTTCACCCCTAGGATAGATATAAGCCATTGAAGGCTATAGAAAGAAGAGAAAACAGAGCATAGATTGAAGCTTCTCCCGTACCTATTTTCCTTCTTGTTTTCTTTGGATTTTTGAGCCATTCTTGAGGATTAAAGCTTGGGAAGTAAGCCTTGAGAGTTTGGGAGTGTGTTCCACCACTGAAGAGCATCATAATCTGAGCTTAAGGTAAGTTTCTAGCCATTAAAATCATTGGTTTGCTCTGTTTTAGCTCTGGTTTTCAGTTGGGATTTCTAGGTTGAATGATTGGTTTTGTTGGGAGTTTTGGCTAGGGTTCTTGGGGTTGTGATGCTTGGGGTATGTGAGGATTGTTTTTTAATTCATTTAGCACCAAAAATGGGGTTTGGAAGTATTGGAATCGAGTTGGAATTGAAGGAGCAAAGAAGGAGGTTTCAGGGGAGAATCTGTCTAGGGGTAGCGCTAAAGCGCCCATTAGAGGGCACTATAGCGCTACACTGGATGTTGCTGGGTGGTTTGGGGTTCTGAGTATAGCACTGGGGCGCTATTGAGCAGCTACTCTGTTCCTCCATAATCATGTTTTGAGTGTTTTTAAAGGTTTTTGACTCGGGGTTTCAATCCTTAAGGCCCGGGATCGAATCTACTCACCGTGTGGGCATGTTTCGAGGTCCCGAGAGTGGGGTTTAGGTTACGATCCTTTCATTGTTAATTTTCATTAATGGAGGTTATAATTGGTTGTGATTAGGTAACCGCTAAGGAATCAAAAGGTCGATCGTTCTCAGGATTCGTTCTTGTTTTATTTCTCGCTCGAATCAGAGGTGAGAAAACTGCACCCTGTGTATATGACATGCATGATTGTTAATGAGGCATGTTGGTTGATAAATGTGGACATTGATTGCATATTAAATGCTAGTAGATGTTGTTTACTTGTGTATGGCAATAATTAGTCAGGAACGACACTAGTCGCATATTACTGACCTGAGAGTCAGAAACGGCATGAGCGTCCTGAACGCAGGGCCGATTGAAGATTAGATCTAATTGATATCAGCGTTGAATGGCTCTAAGGTATTAATGCTGGACCGACCCTAAGGTTGATGAAACTTATAAGCGCTCGACTAGTCTAAGCTAGCTACTCAGAGCCAGGGCCTAAGGCCTAGGTGACTGCTTGTCACATGGTTAGGGAGCGGGATCCCATGGTTATGACTCTATGGTCATGAGGTAGGTTATGTTAGTGACCAGTCATCATGCACCTATCCTGTTTAAGCTAGTGAAAGGTTCACTTATTTGCTAAGCCCCGGTGACCCTATCGTCACATGGCTGAAGGGAGCTGAACCCACTTTAGTGACTTTTCCAATTGTCACTCCTCTCTTTTGGACTGAAAGTCCTTAATGATTATTATGACCATTGTTGCTATTATATTCATGTTATATTGTGTTTTCTTGATGGGCTTTGGCTCATGGGTGCTATGTGGTGCAGGTAAAGGGAAAGAAAAGCTCACCCAGCCTTGAGTGGAGAGCTTAGGTGGTGATGTGTACATATGCGGCCGCTTGACCACCGCGGCCAAGGAGTTCTCAGAGGAACTAGGGGGTTTACCCTATTTTGCCACTTAGGTCGGCGGGTTTGTAAATTTGAAACAGTAATGACCATTTTGAGTTGTAAATAACTTGTTAATGTTTTTGTGTGCCCATGAACAATTTTATGTTCTAAATAAAATGTATCATTTCCTTTTGATTGGTTTTCTACCTTGGCCTGTTAATAACACTTAGATGCACGATTTTTAACCAAAGGACTCAGGTAGCGAGTTAAATTTCTGGTTCACCGTTCACCGTAACTGTTCTGGGGTAACCAGGGCGTTACATCTAGACCCTTCCGGAACCTGCTGAAATCTCATATTACTCAGTCAATCTTGTTTAATCATTTCAAACTAAGCTGATAATGTGCAACTACATGTTTAAAATATTCACGTATGTCGATATATCGCAGCCTAGGAGCCGATGTATCGCCACACGGGGAATACGAAAAACACGTGAATTTCGCACAAATGCATTGACGAACCCTCAGGATATAAGCCCAGGCGATATATCGCCTACAATGGGTGATGTATCGACTCTAGGGTTACATTTTCAAATGATTTTGCAACCAAGCTCAATTCAACATTCATCCTCTTGATAAGCCTCTTAACATTTTGATCGAGTCTTAAGCCTCTGTTGAATGAATATTCAAATATTTTTCAATTAATATTCATTATTTTTATTCAAGCTAAAAGAAGATCTTTCCACACCTTGAACTCTACAAATAGGACCTAGTACCCAACCATTTCTCTCATTCTTCAAGCTGTGTTCAGAGCCTTCAAGCTGCTAGGGTTACTATAGAGTGATAAACACTTGGGTTGGAGTATAAGCTTTATAAACACTTGGGAAGTAAGATAAATAGTGTGTTTTTCTATATCAAGGTGTAGCTCGGTTCTAGTACATTCAAAGGTATTCCTAATCTTAACTTCATTTCTGTATGTTTCTTTAGTTTCTTTTAGTTTTCCTTACTCAAATCCTAACTCATTGTTTCCATTCTTGGTTAGGTATTTAAGTTCCTTGAACTTAAGGTTTCGTTTCGGTAAGCTTCTTCTTGATGGTTTAGTTCATTTCTTTATCATCTCTTTCTTTTAGAAATACTCACCTTCTTATGATTGGTTTTAGGAGTGTTCCAAACCCGTCCTTGTTCTCATATCCCGGTATTCGTAAGGAAAATAGGATAGAATTATATATGTCTATATGTTATGTTATCTTATCTTATCTTATCTTATCTTATGTTTACATCATGCATAGTATGTTTATAGACCTTGGGCATATGACTTGTCTAGCTAGCAAGCCCCAATAATTTATGGGCATATGACTTGCTTGACTAGCAAGCCCCACAAATCTAATGGGTATATGACTTGCTTAGTTAAACAAGCCCCAAGTAGTATAATGGCCATTGTAGTAGTATGTGACATATGTTTATAGTATATGTTTATGATATAGTTTATGTGTATGTTTTATGTTTTTAGTAGATTTTCCTTTCTGGGCATTAGGCTTATTCCTTTATTTTTATGTATGCAGGAAAATAGTTATGGCGGCGGAAGGATTCTTGGCAGCTTGGGGTTGTGTATTGAGGAAGAATGGATTCGATGGACTGTGTGAACGATTCGAGGACAACGTTATTTTCAGTCTTTTTAATTATGGTTCTATGTATTTTCCGCATTTGGTTTTGTAAACAATTTTAATTAAGTTAAAGTTATGTTTTGTTTTTCAAACACTGGGATCCCATACCCCGAGTTTATGTATTTCAACATTTATCTAAGCGTTTTTAATAAAGTTATGAATGTTTCGTATGTATGTTTTCTTAAGAATAGTGTCTATGTATAGTAGTTTTAATGGTCCAAAGTCTTAGAATTAGTTGAGTCATTACACTTCATTAACCAGTCCATACCCTGAATCATGTCAAAGTCGGTCATAACCAACTCTATCAAATCCACTGACAATTCTCTGCCCTCCACTGTCACTGGCAATGATCTGACCCACCTCCTGGATACTACCAACTCTCCAGTGGGTAATAAGGTCCTGAACCCCACAGCATAATAATCACATGGTCTACACAATCTATCAATAATTATACTTACAACAAAATAATGTGTAGCACCAGAATCAATCAAAACTGTATAAGGGGTTCCAGCACTAAGAAGCTGACCTATAACTACTGAGGGACAAGCCTCAGCTTCTACCTATGTCAATGCGAACACTCGAGTTGGGGTCGATCTATTCGCCTTTCTTGCCTTCGAGCAATCTTTCTTTAAGTGATCCTCTATCCTACATAAAAAGTAGGCATTTTCCCGACACTCCCCTATATGGCGCCTCTTGCATCTGGCACATTCAGGAAAAGTCCTCCAGCATTCTCTACCTCCCTGGCAGCCTATTGAAATACCACGTGGTCTTCTATCAGAACTTGGAGTTGGGAAGGCATCAGGAACCTTCCTTTTCTAATCACTGAGGCCCCTGCCCCAGCTTGAACTACTAAACAGAGGTCCCACCCTTCTAGTATATCTTTTGGTCACGTTCTTGCGCCATATTTTATTCTCTGCGCTCTCAGCTGTGAGTGCCTTCTCAACCACATGTGCGTAAGTAGTCACTCCTGGTATAGTGGTAATGCGAACATCCCAGGCTATCATAGGTTGTAGCCCCTAGAGAAACCTCTCCCTTTTGGTCCCATCAGTGGGCATTAGTTCCCTGGCAAACTTTGCTAATCTATCAAACTTCAAGGCATATTCAGTCACTAAGGAGTTGCCTTGAAGTAATCTGTTGAACTCTTCAGCCTTTGTCACCCTGATTGTATCATTGTAATACTTTTCATTAAACAGAGTCTGAAACTCTTCCCAATCCAAGGCATTACATTTATTGTCTGGGATATCACCTCCCACCAAATTTGGGCATCCTCCTGAAACATATATGTGGCACAAGCCACTCTCGCATTACCAACCACCCTTATAAAGTCTAGGAAGGTGGTAACCATGCTCATCCACTGCTCGGCCTTGGCCGAATCTGCACTAGCCTCAAAGACTAGAGGGTGCTGTTTCTTGAACCTTTCATAAAGAGGTTCCCATTTATTCCCAACCTCTGGCAGCTGCTCAACTGTTGGCACCATCACAGGTGGCGCCTCTGCTAGAATGTTCCCTACAAGAACCTCTTGTTGTCTTAGTAGGCAGATTTCTTCTTCCTGCCTCAATACCCTAACTTACAAATCAGCAAGCACCTGCTGCCAGTTCTCAGGAGCTGGCGGTGAGGTCTGGCCCTGGTCATTATCCTGACCCTGTCTATCATTCTAGCCCTGATCTTCCTGGCCAACTGATAATTCAATCTGCCTTGGAAGCATACTTCCAAGCTTATACCTTGCTGCAATAAGCAATTCAGCCAGTTAAGTAGTGATAACTAAACCTCTTGCCGCATCACAGTCCAAGACCAAGAAAATAATCATTCACATTTAATAGTCATGCTAATAAGCATGTCGATTTATATTCATATCCAAGTCTGGTGCTAATAAGCACTTCCTAATATTCATAACAATTTGCATTGCTAATAATCATTTTCTGGCATTCATAACCATATAACAATGTTAATAAACATTTCCTAGCATACATGTATCTATGGCAGTGCTAATGAGCGTGTCCTGACCTACATATCCATGTAACTGCACTAATAAGCGGTTCTTTGGCAATCACAAGCAATATCAGTGATAATAAGCACATCTCTTTTTGTTTCATGCAGCAATCAAGGGCCAGGCCCTATCAGTATATCTCATACTACCTAATAAGGCATGCAGATAAGGCATTTATATCCTATTTAAGCAGTTAACCACATAAATATTTACCAAACCCTGAGTCGAGCTTGACTACTAGTGACGAGTGTACATGCCCAGGAATCCTTATCCTTGGCACGCACTGATACCAAGTTGTAACACCATGGTGAGCCAAGACTGTTACACTATGTATTTTAAATAGTGCATAACTCACTAAACAAGTCATTAGGCCATAAACGTGCATCTAAATGTGATTAATGGTCCAGAGATAAAAATTTTGGTTAAAAAGAATGGATATTTAATTAAAACATTAAAAACTATACATGAGATCCCATAATAAATGTTTACAAAGTTGGTTACAGTTCCAAAATGGTCATTACAACTCAAAAGATACAACCCTCCGACCTAAGCGGCAAATATAGGGTTTAACCTTGGTTCCTCTGAGAAACCTTGGCCGTGGTGGTCATGCAACCGCATATGTACACATCGCCACCTAAGCTCTCCAACTCATGGCTAGTCCATCTTTTTTTCCCTTTACCTGCACCACATAGCACCTGTGAGCCAAGGCCCGGCAAGAAAACTTTAACACACTCATAAGCAGTGATACACATTTCTAAATCATAATAAACATGCCCGTTAGTAATAACCCTACTCATGCATGCATACCATTCATATAAATGACTACACTGTCATATGGGGCCAAATTCCCTAAATAAATTATTAATTGAATAATATTGGGGCCCGTTTCCCAATCATATGACAAATAAGTCACTCTGGGGCTCGTCGTCCTAGGATCTGAGACTAATAAGTTACCCCGAGGCCCATTGCCTTATCCTTTGTATACCATCCTTGGAGCTGGCCCAGCGTACCTGGTGCTTTGGTTTTTCTATGACCATTGGGTCGCACAAGCGAATAATGCACTCTTGATTAGGTTTAACCATATCAACCAACGCTCAACGCGCTATTGCTGCCCTTGACTCATAAGTCAATGCATTTCGACCAGTGCTATTGCCTTCCTTGACTGATAGTCAATGCTTTTCTCAAGTGTATAATGTTAACATGCATTTATCATATAGCAAGTATCCATAAACAGAGCATTCAACATGCTTAATCAATAATCACAGCCATAATCATAATCATGCACATTTACAAGGCCAATGCCCAATCAAATATGTATTCAACATTCGGACCAAGCCCTAATCATGTACATCACATATTGAGTGCAGTTTTCTTACCTCAGGTCCGAGTGTAATGTAAAATAAGAACGACCTTCTAGCACGATCTTGATCCTGAGACCCTAGTGATAACCTAGTCACAACCAATTATAGGATCTCATCAATAATGAGTAAATAAAGGCTTCCAGACTGAGCCCTAGCGTGCGGGACGTCAAATCCTACTAAACCGGGTAGTAGGATTGATCCCGAGCCCTTTGATTTGAATTCCCGCACTCAAAACCTCCCTAAGGCCAAAATTCCATTAAGCATCGTGGCCTACCAAAGATGAGGCCCAGCCTCTTTTCTTCCTGCACCTCGCGCTGCGGCCCTAATTGCCCAACAGCCAGGTCTTCATCTTCGACAAGCTTGAGCTGCAGCGCCCAAGAACTGGGTCGCGGACCGACCTAGAACTCAACCATTTCCTCCATTTTTCTCATTTCAAAATCATCCATAAACATGTCCAAACATATCAAAATCCCAAAAACAAAGTTCCCAATCATCTCAATATTTAAAAACCATTCAGAGCACGCAACAGAAACTTTGCATGGTGGGCCCGTTGTTTGTTTTATGAATAACACAACAACAATAAAAAAAAAATTCATTGATCATATAAACAGTTTATATGACCAAGAAAACCATCCATAAACATTATCATACACTACTATTAATCATGCAACAAATATGTATATAAATATACAATATATTTATATAGAATGTATAAACACAAAAAATCAAGAACATAAACTTTTACCTCTTGAAGCCTATCAAGTGTCCTTGAGTCTTTTTGTATTTTTAATAATCTTCCTATCCAAAACTTTGAGCACTCAAATCACGATCTTCTGGAGTGTTGTCTACACCTCAAGATGTGTGTGGGCACATAGAGAACATGGATTTGTATTTTAGGAATCACAAATATTTTTCAACACATGAAAATTTGGATTATGGTCTGAGAATGACTAGAATAAGGAAGAAGAAGAAAGAGAGAGTTTTTCTCTAACAAAAAAACTCTGAGAACTATTCTTAATTGTGTTGTGTCTGATGTAATTTTCTTGTGTATTTCTCTTCTTCTTCTATATCATATATATATAGAGATTTATATTACCTTATTATTCCTAATAATAATAGTAATATAATAAAATATCATAATGATGATAGGATTTGATTTAGGTAAATATTTAACTTACCAAATTTGAAAAAATTATTTTCAAATTATTAAATAATTAAATAAGTAAAATAAAAACTATACATATACAATATCTGTATAGTGGTACACGCATGGCACAATCCTTGGATTGTGTCAGGCATGTACTACTATTCTCTTTTCAGGGATTTTACATTTTTCTTTTATTTAATTATTTAACTAAATCAATCTCCCACAAAATAAGGTATTAATCTTTTTAAGTAAAAGATGACAACCATATTTCAAAATTTAAATTCTAAATTCAAAATTCAAATTGATGATCACGATTATCATCATCTTTTAAAATTCAATAAATCAAAAACTATTTTTGACTTACCAATTTTATTTTCTCTCAGGCAAATAAAATAATCAATTTCAAAAATGAATTAATTTATTTATATATATATGAAATTCGAAATTTTATATATTTAAATTAATAAATATATTTTTGAAATTCTAAATTAATTATTCAACCTCAATTATCATATAATTCTATATTTGACCCGAAGAATAAAATTCTTCTCAAATTCCCAAATTTCAGTTATATCCTTGTATCAACTCTTACCTTGATATGGTGTTGATAGAGCCACCCTGGGGACCTATGGACCTATAATATCAAGCTCCAATAAATATTACATTATTAATCAAAGCTCTTTGATTAAATAATCATATTTATTAATCTCATGATTATTCCACTAAAAATATGAGATTCAACTCTTGATAACTATAGACATATATTTACTGAGTACTTTATTAAGAATAAAGTATCAATTGATATAATCATTTCATACAACATTATTCCTCTATTAATGGTTCATAATTAAAAGAGAATAAAATTACTGTTTTATTCTTTTAGCTATATCTTGTTCCTAGAGTACCATTGACTTTACTAGTGAAGGTTGTGTCACAACAAGTTTGCGACGTGAGTGCTCTTAACCTTTTCAATTCCAAAAGTCAACCCAATAGGGAACCATTACTCAATCTACAAGAAGGTATAGATTCCATATCTATTAAACAACGTCCCCATCCATAAACATCATTGAGCTCCCAAAATAATTGTTCTTGGCTTGATCATTCTGACAAACCTTAATGCATGAATCAAAAGATCAGATGACATATATAGGAGTTCTTAGTAACCTCAGGATTAATGTAACGTCATGGTTACCGCAGAACAGTTACGGTGATCGGTGAACCGGAAATTTGACCCGCTACCCGAGTCCTTTGGTTAAAAACGTGCTCTAAGTGTTATTAACAGGCTAAGGTGGAAAACCAATAAAAAGGAAAGGATATATTTTATTAAATACATAAAACTGTTCATGGGCCCATAAAAACATTTACAAGTTATTTACAACTCAAGATGGTCATTACTGTTTCAAATTTACAAACCCGCCGACCGAAGCGGCAAAAATAGGGTAAACCCCTAGTTCCTCTGAGAACTCCTTGGCCGTTGTGGTCAAGCGGCTGCATATGTACACATCACCACCTAAGCTCTCCACTCAAGGCTGGGTGAGCTTTTCTTTCCCTTTACCTGCACCACATAGCACCCATGAGCCAAGGCCCAGCAAGAAAACACAATATAGCATGATATAATATCAACAATGAAAATAATAACCATTCAGGACTATCAGTCCAAACAGTTAAGTGACAATCGCAAAAGTCACCCGGATGGGGACACCTCCCTTTAGCCATGTGACGATAGGGTCACCAGGGCTTAACAGATAAGTGAACCTTTCACTAGCTTAAACAGGATAGGTGCATGGTGACAAGACACCAACATAACCTTCCTCATGACCATAGAGTCATAACCCTGGAACATCGTTCCCTAGCCATGTGACAAACGGTCACCTGGGCCTTAGGCCCTAGCTCTGAGTAACTAGCTTAGACTAGTCAAGCGCTTATAAGATTCATCGACCTTAGGGTCGGTTCAGCGCTAATGCCTTAGAGCCATTCACCGCTGATATCGATTAGATCTAATCTTCATTCGGCCCTGCGTTCAGGACGCTTATGTCGTTTCTGACTCTTAGGTCAGTGTCCCTGACTAGTCAGTGCCATATACAAGTAAACAATATTCGCTAGCATTTAATATGCAATCAATATCCACAATTATCAACAAACATGCCTCAGCAACTGTAACGACCCAAATTCGCTAATAAGGCGTAAGGGCCTTGATTAGTGTGCCGGGAGGGCATAAATGGGATTAAAGTGAATACTATTGACTTAAGTGTGTGAATATGTGATTGATGATGATTATATGATAATTAATGATATTATATGGTAATATGAAATATTTATGTGATGCATGTGAGAACCACATTATTATGTAGGCAGGTTCATAGAGCGTAACTCGAGACGATCCTAGGGTCAGATAGCGGGAAAAGTCATAACGAGACTTAAAATATGACTTTGGACAAGTCAGGGGTATTTTAGGTATCGGGTGGTGATTTGGATTATCGGTTTATGAAAATAGATATATGGAGATGTATCTGAGGTTAGGATGTCTAGGCGGGAATATTGGGGGATTTTACCGTTTTGGCCTCGAGGACGGTTCCGGCACCCCGAGCTGTGGGATTAACTTAAAGAGTAAGACAAACTTAGGAAGCCTTTAGAAAATTAGACCGACATTATATTTTTCCCCTCAGCTGGTTACTCTCTCTCTCACTCTCAAGGAAAAACAAAGGAAACCAAATTAGAAACAAGCAAAGGAAAAACAGAGGAAAATTGGGGAAATTAGAGCTGAAGAATTGTTGGAAATCTAGGGGAATTCAAGAGCAACTTTGAGGATTAGCTCAGAAGACAATCAAGGATTATACCAGGGCTAAGGTAAGCATGAATTTCTTTCTTTCTGTGGTTAGAACTTAAGTTTCAACTGGGTTATTGAGGTGTGTTCAATTGATGGTTAGGCTGGATTTGAGCTTGGAAGATACTTGGAATCAGCTGGGTTTTGGCTTGAGGAAGGGTTCTATCAAGAAGGTAAGCTTTGTTTCATGAATTGGTAATTGGAGTTTGAGTTTTGACTGATTATGATTGGGTGTTTATGTTCTTAGAGTTTCAAGGATTGAAAGTAAGATTTCTGTGGGTTATTGAGCTGAATTTATGTTGAATGGTGTAGCATAAGTTGTGGTAATGTTGGGTGTTGAATTAGGGAGTTTAGGGGTGGTTTTTGTTGAGGTTTTGAGCCCTTGAAATGGTGGGTTTTCTAGGTTCGAAGGGAAGGGCCGCAGCTCTGTTCTAGAGCGCTGCGGCTCTAGGTTGAAAAAGGGCCAAGGAGGCTCGGCCAAGGGAGGGCGTCGCGGCGCCCAAAGCAAGGGCCGCAGGGCGTGTCTTTGCTCAGGATAGTTTTGGTTCTGTTTTGAGGCTAGGGTCGCGGCTAAGCTTCAAGGGCTGCAGCCCTTGATTGTGCACATGAACTTTTGGGGGTTTTAAGCATGGGGATGTGGTCTAGTATGCTCGGGATTGATTTCACCACCGTGCTTGGTGGAATTCAGATTCCCAAGAGTTAGTTTTGTAACCAGAAACCTATATTCGAGTATTAATGGAACCCTATACTTTGGTTGTGACTAGGTGATAAAGGCTTAGGCTCAGGAACGGATCGTGCTTGAGGGGTGTTTCTCGTAACTCAATAACTGCAAAGATTAAAGGTAAGAAAACTACACCCGATTGAATATTTGAAAGGGACTAAGGGCTCCCTAACATACATGAGTGAAAGAATGGTATTAAGCCATGTAAATTGAAAACCAACGGCCTAAGTGTGCCACGGTTAACTTGTGCAATTGGCACTGCTCGGACACTGGTATCCGAGGACAGCTTATTATGCACTGAGCTCGGTTTAAGAGGGTCGGAGTCAGTGGGTTAAACAGAGGGTGCGGCCTAAGGTGTCGGCCCTAGTATTTATGTAAATTGAATATTGTACTTGGCTATAGATGGGATTGTTGTATAATCTAAGTGTAGATGAAGTTGTCTGAACCTTAGAGTATGCTTATCTGCTATGGATTGATTAACTGACATGCTTATTAGAATACCTGTTTGAGATTGTTGTATATGTTGTGTATGTTGTTTTCTTGCTGGGCCTTGGCTCACGGGTGCTGCATGGTGCAGGTAAAGGCAAAGGCAAGATCGATCAGCCTTGATTGGAGAGCTCTGCAGGGTGAATGTACATGGCAGGCCGCTCAGCCACCACGGTTGAGGAGGTTACAGGGACAAGAGGACCAGAACCTTGTATTTTACCTTAGTATGGCTAATGTATACTTTTAACTGTTGAGTTTTGCAAACCAGCTTTTAAACTCTGATCTTTTGGGGATCCCTTCTGTAAATTGTTTATAATTTATAAAGTGTATCTTTTGAGGCCAAAATGTCTTTTAACCCTAGAACACTTAAGCTAATGACACGTTTTTAAATTAATGACTTGATTAGCAAGTCTTGCACTTCACAAGTACACAGTGTAGCGGTCTTGGCTATCCAGGGCGTTACAACAACACTCATGCATGTCACATTCACAGGGTGCATTTTTCTTACCTCAGGTTCGAGCGAGAAACATAATAAGGACAACTCCTGAGAACGATCAACCTTTTGGTTCCTTAGCGGTTACCTAATCAGAACCAATTATAACCTCCATTAATGAAAATCAACAAGGAAAGGGTCTTAGCCTAAGCACCACTCTCGGGACCTCGAAACATGCCCACACGGTGAGTAGATTCGATCCCGGGCCTTAAGGATAGAAACCCCACGCCAAAAACCCTTAAAATCACTCAAAATGGGACTTTGAAGGAACTGAGTAGCGCTGCTCCCTAGTGCCCCAGCGCTATACTCAGAACCCCCAAAACGCCCAAATGCATCCTGTGTAGCGCTGTAGCGCCCTAGGGTGGGCGCTGTAGCGCTATCTCCAGACCAGATGCCCCCTAAAACCTCCTTCTTCAATTCATTCGATTCTAACTTGATTCCAATGCTTCCAAATCCCATTTTTGGTGCCAAATGAACCCATAAACCATCCTTACATATCCCAAACATCACAACCATAAGAACCCTAGCCAAAACTCCCAACAAAACCAAGTATTCAACCTAAAAATCACAACAGAAAACCAAAACTAAAACAGGGCAAACCAGAGAATTCTATGGCTAGAAACTTACCCAAAGCTCAGCTTGTGATGCTCTTCAATGGAGGAACACTCTCCCAAACTCCCAAGGCTTACTTCCCAAGCTTGAATCCTCAAGAATGGCTCAAAAATCTCAAAGGAAACTGAACAAATGAAGGTACGGGAAAGCTTCAAGCACTTACTCTATTTTTCCTCTTTTTCCCAACCTAAAATGGCTTATATCTATCCTAGGGGTGAAAAGACCAAAATACCCCTAGGTCAATTAAAAGTTTCTAAAGGCTCCCAAGGGCAAAATTGGTATTCCCCACCTATCTCGTTAATCATAATTAACGCTCTCCAATTCCCACTATTCTCAATAATCTCAAACACCAATAATTTATATCTCGTTACCCTTTAATTCCCGGCAACGTTCTAATCATTAAAATCACCCCGAGACTCATCCTGAGCCCCGAACTTAAACCTGCTATGACTAGACCGCTAATCAATAATCCAAGATCGTCTCATGCCGAATAGCTCAAACAAACCCACATTATAATGTGGTCTCAACAATTTATCACCGACATGCATACAAATATACAATTATACCCTCAACGGGCCAAATTACCATCACACCCCTATAATTAGAATGTGGACCCACATGCATGCATTTAACATCATATTATAATATAATTCACATATACATGCATTTATCAACTAATGGCATAATTAAGAAAATATGGCCCTCCCAGCCTACTAATCGCGCCATTAAACAACATCGGAGAATTCGGGGCATTACAATTAAGATCATCATGTATATGATGATCATTTGATGTGTTTGATTAATACTATGAAACAGTGTTTAAACAAGTATTAACAAATCACATCTGGTCTAGTTCTACATACTCTAAGCATGCAAAGTACCTCCACTAAAGTGTCCTACTACACTAGTAACCCAGATCTAGGTCATATGTATTCATAATACTAGTGGACCGTACTAGCAGTAATTAATACAAAGATTCAATAATTTTATTTTACTGCGAACTATTTAAGTTTATTATCTTAATCTCGATCCTCCCATACCAATATGAGATTAAGACCACATAGATAAAATTTGGAATTTTTTGATATTCACTTAATATTATCATATAATATCGGACATAGTCTATATATATAATAATTTAATTCAATTATTTATTTCATTTAAAACATTTATCAACTACAATTGCTTTAAGGGCAATATTCCCAACATTCAATGGTCTGAAATCACCAAAACCTAAGCTTCAAACAACTCAAAAACTCATCAAAACATAGAATCCAATCAAAGATTAAAAACTTGAAAACCAAAACTTAAAACTTGGATTACCTCTTATTGATTCGTTTTCTAGTTAAATTCTCCGGATATCAAGCTTCTATTCTTCCCTAGAATCAATGCGACTCTAACCTTGCTTGAATCAGAGTCCTAAAACTCGAGTATCCTTCAAAAATGCAATGAATGGTAAAAAGGAGAACGAGAGAGAGAGAGAGAAAGAAAAATGTTTGAACGTTGTAACGCCCTACTTCCTTAGAGTCGTTACTAAGTGAGTTTAAAAACGTGCTTTCACCTCGCTAATCGAGGTTTTACATCAAACAGTGTAATTAAGCTATAAACAGAGGAAAAACCTTAGAAATAGTAGTTTCCATAGAAAATCATAAAAGGTTTACACTTGGGATCCCAAAATACAGTTTAAAAATGTTTACAACACTTTAATTAAACCAAGTTGACTAGACGACGAAATCAGAGTTTATTTACAAGCATCTCCCAAAATCCTCTGGCCGTGGCAGCCAGGCTGGCCAAACATGTACACGCCGCCCCATGTCTGCTATACTCATGGTTGGTTGATCTTCTCTTTACCCTTACCTGCACCACAAAGCATCTGTGAGCCAAAGCGCAACAAGAAAACCCACAAACAGATAACATATACAACACATTTATCAGACATATAAATAGGCCACCAATTGGCTAAACACATACGGCCTAGCCGTCCCAGGCGTTTACCAAGTCCTGGATTCGCGGACCACGCCGTGAGGATATCCTAGGTATCCTTCTAGGGACCCGCCCTGGAAACTCGCACCCCACGTGCTCAACGCTGCTCCCGACCCCTTGCCGTTCTCGGCCTTGCACTCAACTTGCCTGACGCCGTTCCCGGCCCCTCGCCGTCCTCGGTCTACACCATTCCCGGCTCTTGCCGATCACTCACATAATATCATACATGATATAACAACAAGTACAGAATTCGATCATAAACAAATAAAGAGCTACGCTCAGCAGTTCTAACATATTGGGCTCGACCCTGCATATCAATCCATTCAAACACATTAGGCTCAGCCCTGCATATCAATTCACTCAAACACATTGGGCTCATCCCTGCACATAAGCTCTATGGGAACAGGGGTTTTCTTACCTGAGTCCCGAGCTCTCCGAGCACCGATGTCTCGAGCACAGTCCTCTAACTGGAGCCTCGCCGAAATCCCTAGTCACAACACATCACCAATATCCAGTCATCAAGTTCTAATCCAATGAATAACTTCGAGCCACAACCCTAACCTCTGGAACCTTGAATTCTATCAATCCTAATGATAAAATCCATCCCGAGCCTTAACCATTGAATTCCCAAGCCTAAACACCCTTAAAAATTAAAACTAGCACTAAGGGCCGCGACCCCAACCTCAAGAGCCGCGGCTAGCCTCAAAACAGAGGCCAGCACCACACTGACCCCCACATGGGCCGCGACGCGCATGAACCTTCTCGGCCTCCCATGGCCGCGCGCGCACACGGACCGCTGTGCACCCCTCCTAGGGCAGCAGCGCTCCCCACCGAACCCAGATTTTCCACCATTTTCTCCACACCTTTCGTCAAGCCAATTCACCCAAAACTCACCTATCTAACCCAGATATTTAACACATATACTCTAGCTCAATAACAACACCAAAACCCCATCAAAAGCTGCTCTGAAACCCAACTAAAATACTCAAGAACATGTCAAACTTAACTAGCATGCATATTCTAGCAAACCAGACAATTCTCAACATAATCCCAATAATTAAAGCTTACCTTGCTGAATTCAATCCCTGTAGTTGATCCTCAAGCCTTAAGCTTCAAACTCCTATAATATCACAGCTGAATTCCCCTAGACCTTCAAGTTGATTCCCTTAGTTTTCCTTGTGTTTATCTTAGAGAGTGAGTGAGGAAGGAAGAGATAAACTATCCTTAGCTGAAAGAAAAGAGAGTAGGTCGATTTCTATAGCTTCTAAATATTCCCCCTTTTTGTTTTATTTGACTTAAGTCTAAAGGGTTACCTCAAGGCTCGGGGTACCAAAACGTCCCCAAGGGCAAAATGGTAAATTTCCCCAATATTCCCGCCTAGACATTCTATCCTCAAATATATCTCCAAATATTTATTTTCATGCCCCAATAATCCCATAACACACCTAGTACCCAAATTATTGCTCGACTCGCCCCGAGTCTGAATCTCAACCCCGTTGTGACTCTCTGGCTAACCGCTCCCCAGGACTGTCTCAGATCGTGCTGCACAGACATATCATACATATGACATTTATCACATTCATGCCCCTAATATCCAGACGGGGCCCACATGCACATTTAACTCACTAAACATGCATCACTATCATATATCCACATTAATTCACCCATTAACACATTAAAGCATAATAAATCATTTATTGCCCTCCAAGCACACTAATCAAGGCCCTAAGCCTGATTAGCAAATTAGGGTCGTTACAAACGTGCTCTTCTATTTCTGTCATGTTACTTCGAACTCAAGTAACCTTAAGTAAAACCGAAGGCTTAGGGTCCCAAAAACGCCCCCATGGGTAAAACAATCAAAATTCCCAGAATTTCCTCCTGATCTCACTAACTCCAAATATATCATCAAATATTTATTCTCATTACCCAATATCCCGGTAATGTACTAAATACCCAAAATACCCCTTGACTCACCCCAAGTCAAGTATTAATCTCGTTGTGACTTTCCAACTAGCTTGCTCCCTAGGATCGCCTTGTGCCGAGTAACACAAATATATCCACATAATAATGTGGTCTCACACATATATCACATATATGCCAAATATACTCATAATGGGCCAAATTACGAAAATTGTCCTTCTGATAAGAAACAGGCTCACATGCATATTTAATACAGCTAAACATACATATCAAGTCATATTATAATATAACTCACATAATCATGCAATGATACTCATCAATATCACACAAACACATAATTTTCCATAGTTTGCCATCTGGCCCCCTAATCAAGGTCCTAAGCCCTATTATGTAATTTGGGACGTTACATTAATTTTCGAATTTAACTACAAACTTTAGTTAATATAAATCTGGGATGATAAATTAAATTAAATTCATAATTTTTAATAAAAATCTCATAAATAGTTGTATTAATAATAGGAAATTCACAATAACTTCATATTATTATAGATAAACTACAGTATTATCAATCTCTATTATTTTTATTATTTGAGACCAAGTCACTGTCTATGCACATATTGTGTGAAATCAACAATTAAAGTCCCTAGTATGTTTGAGATTTTTTATTGCTCACAACAAGTTACACATCCATGACCAGTCCTACTTCAAAAAATTTTAAAAAAAACATTGCATATATTTGTATGACATGCTTTTCTCATATGCATGATTTGTTGGAACTAATACTTGTATCAAATTCATCAAATATCACTGACAAACTATAGCTAAACATTGCATCATTATAAATAAATCTCTAGAGTATATATGTTTACAAGTATAAATTTTGGATGATGTTCTTTACAGTCCAAGGGTACATCCACTTTAATGGAAAGTATAATAAAAAACAAATCTTTATTAATTCATACAAAGATTTTAATTACACTATACTTTTCATTATTTTCTTTGATAGTACCAAAAGCTAATTAAGTATCAAGAATCTGGAAATGGAACTGGAACTGGAACTGGAACCATCTCAACTTTTCTATATGTCTAGTTAGGAATACATATAATTTGGAGAAGATTTGTTGCATCCAAATACAAAGCTAGTACAGAATGCAAATAATTTCATGAACAATTATTGTAAGCTCTGTACACTCTTCTGATGGCAAGTCTTCATAGTTAGGAAACAATTTCTTCATATCCTCCACAAATTCCCAACTTCCAAATTCATTCTCCAAGTCTTATTGCAGGAACTTTATTTGAGATATTTTTGGCAAATAATCAACCTCAGATGTAAGGATTTATTTAGGATAACTCCAATTAGACATTTCATCAAACAATATACATACACAAGTTAAAAACTTAATTTTCCCTAAAATATATATCTTCCATTGAGCATGTATACATATTCAATAACAAAACTAACATTATATATACACGTATTAAGACCATATCCTCTACTTGTATGATTATGCTCTTAAAAAAATAACATGTAAATAGATACAGCTCCAATCACTAAGGGTATGTACTGGAGTGAAGTGAAGGGAGAGACCCAGAAGACAAAATTTTGATTATGATGAAACTCTCATACAACTCTCTAATTTTGGTCACCGGGTCAGAAGATTTCTATGTATTCATTTGATACAATTCGGATTGGCTCCTTCAAAATCAACACCATTAACATGCAAACTTTATGATTGATAACAAATACAAGATAGTTATATGATTAGAGTCGTTGAATGAAAACAACCTACATGTCATGTTATCCCACTTCATATATTTACTCAATTTGTCAGTCAAATTCTTTTAACAAATCAAAGTTCATATATTTGTTGTAACGCCCAAAAATACCTAATAAGGCTTAGGGTCTTGATTAGGGGGCCAGGATAGAAAATTATGGAGAATTATTTGAATATATGTGATTTAATCATGAAATATGTGTTTATGTGATATATATATATATGTGTATCATTGTATGATTATGTGAGTTATATTATAATATGACTAGATATGCATGTTTAGGTGTATTAAATATGCATGTAGGCAAGTTTCTTATCAAAAGGGAAATTTTCGTAATTTGGCCCGTTACGGATATATTTGGAATATATGTGATATATGTGTGAGAATACATCATTATGTGGATATATTTGGGTTACTCGGCACGAGACGATCCTAGGGAGCAAGTTAGAGAGAGCGTCACAACGGGACCAAATGCCCAACTCGGGGTGAGTCAAGGTGTATTTTGGGTATTTAGTACATTACCGTGAAATATCGGGCAATGGGAATAAATAATTGATGATATATTTGAAGTTAGTGATATTATGAGGGAATTTCGGGAATTTTGACCATTTTACCCTCGGGGACGTTTTTGGTACCCCGACCTTCGGGATTTGCTTAGAGTTATTTGAACTCTAAGTAAGCTATACACAAATGAAAAACACTCTCAACTCTCCCAAACTCTCTCTCACTCGTGTACACTTTCTCGCTTTTAATTCCTTGGAATTTCTTGCGATTTAAGGGGAATCGAAGCTAGCTTAGGCTCGGGATTGCTTGGGGAAATGCTTAGCGTTGTTTTGGGTAGTAGAGGTATCGATTTCTAGCCTTAATTTTATATGTTTTCTATGGATTTAGTTGAGTTTTAGAGTTTTGAAAACTCAAATCTGAATTTGGTTTTGTGAAAGGCTTTAAGCTTTTTTTTTGGGATGGTTTTGAGGCTTATGAAGGGCTGAGTTGATTGGGAACTTTGATTTTGGGATTTGGCTATGTTTGGTTGGGTTTTTGGTGAGTTTTGGCTTGAAGAAAACAGGGAAAAAACAGGGTTCTCATGTTGAGCCGCGACCATGTTCTTAGGGCAGACCTGAGGTAAGAAAACTGTACCCAGCACGTGTTAAATGTGATTATCCGCGTGATTAGGGCTCGTCCCAATTAAGGAACATGGTCATTACTGTGCTTGCATTTAATTGACTGAGATATACGATTAATAAGTATTCTGCATGATTAGGGCTCGGCCCCGTTAAGGAACATGGTTATAACCGTGTTTGTAATTAATTGGCCGGGATATATGATGAATATGTATTCATACTTGTATTATCTAAAGCATGATTATATGTATCTGGTTAATAAGTATTCTGCGTGATTAGGGCTCAGCCCCGTTAAGGAACATGGTTATTACCGTAGTTGTATTTAATTGGCCGAGATATATGATTAATATGTATGCATACCTGCATTATCTGAAGCATGATTATCTGTATCTAGTTATTTGTATCTGGTTGTCTGAATATCTGGTTAAGGCATTGAATTATTAGTTAAGGGCGGCAATAGCTCACTGTGCGTTGGTCGAGAGGCTTAGGCCTAATCAGGTACGTATTATTACGTTGGCTGACCCTATGGTCATTTGCAAAGAAAAATAAAGCGATTGGCTAGCTCTATGGCTAGTTACTCAGAGCTAGGGCAAATAGCCCCGGGTGACTCTATGGTCACTTAGCTAGGGAATAGGGCCCCGGGTTAACTCTATGGTCATCCATTTAGGGCAGTGGGCCCCAGGATGATCCTATCATCATTTATTTGTTATTGTATGCATGCATGAGTAGGTTATTACTACTGGGCATGCTAGATATGCATCTGGAATCTATGTTTACTGTTCAGGGGTACTATGTGGTGCAGGTAAGGGGAAAGGGAACCTAGACCAGCCATGAGTTGGAGAACTTCGATGGCGGCGTGTACATATGCGGCTACTCAACCACCATGGTCGAGGTTATCTTGGAGAAACTAGGGTTGTATCCCTTATTTTTCCGCCTAGGTCAGCTTGACTTGTATTTTGATTTGTATATAACCTTCTAAACACATGTTTATGTTATTTTGGGATCCCATGTGTATACTAAACTTTTAAATGAAAAGTCAACGTTTCCTTTTGACCAAAATTTTAATCCTAATCCTTGTCATTAACCTTAGTTACACATTTACAATCAAGAGACTTGATTAGCAAGCCTGACTCTATTTAAAGTACACAGTGTAACGGTCCTGGATTAGGAGGACGTTACATTTGCCCAATCTTTAAAGGGCGTCGGTACTTTTCCAAAAAAAATCAAAAAATTCACTCTCATCTAGAAAGTAACATAATTTGACAATGAATTGTATCAAAATTAAAAAAATTAAAGAAGATAAAAGAAAAGAGGTTCTAATTTACTCTCTTAGAAGTGGGAATTGAAGTAAGAATGACACAAAGTGAAGAGTCATCCATAGATTTCACAACTGCAGTCTCTAAAAATAAATATTTTATATAAATATATATATCAATGGGCAGACCATAGTCTTAAATATGGATACAGATACGTGAGAACACATTACAATCAATGATCAGGCTAGTGATAGAACCCAATGCTATTAGTTTGATAAACTTACCCAATATATAAACATTATACACGATTAAAACTGTGACAAAGTTCCAACAACAGGGGAGGAGATGCATAAATATAACTACAAGCACAATTTCAATAACTGTAAACAAAACAATTAATCAAATGATAAAAATCAATAATAAAAAAACCTAGGGTATTAACTTCATCAACTTTTCATTCTATTAATTTTACTAATCAATTCTAAATTTCTTTCTTCTTATTATAATAGCAAGTTAACAAAAATCGATTCCTATTCTTTTTCAAGATATAAGATCTCAACTTATATGCTGGTTTTCTACATCTCTGTGATAAACTTAAACACATAGTAGGCATTAAACATAGAAACCTAATTGCTACAAAAGCCATACAGGTACTTTCGTTCAATATGTAACCTATGTATATATAATGATAGCATATTCAATTCTCATCTTTCAAATTTTGAATCAAAATCATAAATCAAGCAAATATTGATCAGGTATATAATAGCATTAGGCAAACATTAAATAGATTAGAATAGAGAAGAAGAATTAATAGAACATCATAATAAAATTAAATAGAAATTCAAGCGACTATTGTAATGCCCTACTACCCAGGGACCGTTACACTATGCATTTTAAATAGTGCTAAACTCACTAAACGAGTTATTTGGTCATAATCGTGTAGCTAAACGTGATTAATGGTTTAGGGTTAAAATTTTTTGTCAAAGATACAAACGTTTCACTAAAACGTTTACTGTATACATGGGATCCCAAAATACATTTAAAAGGTTGATTACAATAAAAAGTTATAACCTGCTGACCTAAGCGGCAAAATAGGGTTTAACCCTAATTCTTCTTGAAACCCTCCACTGTGGTGGTCGAGAAGCCACATATGTACACATCATCGCCTAAACTCTCCAACTCAAGGATGATCCAGCTTTCTTTTACCTTTACCTGCACCACATAGCACCCGTGAGTCGAGCTCAACAAGAAAACTCAAATATGCTCATAAGTAGTTAATAACATGTCACCAAATCAAAATAAGCATGCCTAGCAGCAATAAACCTACTCGTGCATGCATATAGGTACAAATAAATGATTATGGAATCATTCTGGCTCAACACCCTAGGATGTATGACCAATGAGTCACCCTGGGGCCCTTTGCCCTGTCTTCTGTATAACCAACTTTTAAGCTGATCTAGCGTATTCGGTGCTAAGTTGTCTCCGAAAAATATATCTGTCAAGCATAATATGGGCTCCTGGTTAGGCTAGATCATATGGACCAGCGCTTAGCGTGCTATTTCCCTGTTGACTAATAAGTCAATGCCTTACGACCAGCATTCAGTGTGTTAACGCCGTCCTTGACTAATAAGTCAATGCTTTACGACCAGCACTCGTGGTGCTAATGCCATCCTTGACTAATAAGTCAATGCTAGGATATGTGACTATTAAGTCACCTCAAGTCCTTTAGCCATATCCTCTGTATAAGCGTACCTGGCGCTGACTAGCACTCAACGTGCTAAGGCCATTCTTGACGAATAAGCCAATGCTAGGATATGTGACTATTAAGTCACCTCATATCCCTTAACCATATCCTCTGTATAAGTGCACCTGGCACTGACCAGCACTCAAAGTGCTAAGGTCATTCTTGACTAATAAGCCAAAGATAAGATATGTGACTATTAAGTCAACTCAGGTGCCTTAGCCATATCCTCTGTATGAGCATTCCTGGCACTGACCAGCACTCAACGTGCTAAGGCCGTTCTTCACTAATAAGCCAATGCTAGGATATGTGACTAATAAGTCACCCCAGGTCCCTTAGCCCTATCCTCTATATAAGCGTACCTGGCACTTATGTTTCGCCTAACCAAAATGACTAGCGCTCAGCGCTATTGCCTCTTTTGACTAATAAGCCAATGCTCTTCGACCAGTGCTCAGTGCTATTTTCGACCTTGACTGATAAGTCAATGCTAGGACATGGGACTAATAAGTCACCCCGAGCCCCATTTCCCTATACTCTATATAACCAGCTTTGGAGCTGATTTACCATGCCTGGCGCTAAGTTTTCCCCGACCAATAGGTCGGTCAAGCGTATGATGCGCTCCTAGTTAAGCATAACCATAACAATCAGCGCTCAATGTGCTATTGCCGTCTTTGACTAATAAGTCAAGCCTTTCTCAATAAGATAATGCAAACAAACACATATCATATGCAAACATATATTAGTGTGCTATTGCCGTCTTTGACTAATAAGTCAAGCCTTTCTCAATAAGATAATGCAAACAAACATATATCATATGTCAAATATCCAAATACAAAGCATTCAACATTCTTAATCAATAATCACAAGCATAATCATAATTATGATCATGCACATTTACAGAGACTCAAGCTCTGATCAATTCAGTATTCAACATTCAGGTCATGTCATAATCACAATCATCACATGCATCACATATTGGGTGCAGTTTTCTTACCTTTGGTCCAAGCACAGGTTACCAATAAACGACCCTCGAGCACAATCATGATTCGAAACGTCTAGGGATAACTTAATCACAAACATAATATAAAATCCTATCAAAAATGAGTAAATAAAAACTTCCAGACCGAGTCCTAGCCTCCGAGACGTCGAATCCTACCAAACTGGGTAGTAGGATAGATCCTGAGCCCTTAGGTTTAAGCTCCCACGACTAAAAACCCAATCTGGCCAAAATGCTCATGAGGGTCGCGACCTGGCCCTAAGGTCACGGTGCGCCTCTTAGGCAGAACCTTTCTTGGTTCTGGGTTCACACAGGTCGCGGCGCCCAAGAACGAGGTCGCAACCCAACCTCGAACCCTACCATTTTCTCTGTTTTTTTCATTTAAAAACCTTCCAAAACCTATCCAAACATCTCCAAATCCCAAAAATAAAGTTCCCAAACATCTCAATGGCCAAAAACCATCAAAACCCAAGCTTCAAAAAACTCAAAAACTCATCAAAAGATAAAATCCAATCAAAGAGTAAAAACTAGAAAACTCAAAACTTAAAGCTTGGATTACCTCTTATTGAGTCGTTTCCCCAGTTAAATCCTCCAGCTAATAAGCTTCTCATCTTCCCTAGAATCGTTATAACTCTAACCTTGCTTAATCTGAGTCCTAAAACTCGAGTTTCCTTCGAAAATGCTAACAAACATCAAAAAGGGATAGCGGGAGAGAGAGAACGTACTAGCCATTCTTTTTATTTCTGACAGGTTACTTCGAGCTTAAGTAACCTCAAGCAAATACCAATGCTCAGGGTCCCAAAAACGCCCCCCAAAGGTAAAATAATCAAAATTCCCATAATTCCCTCTTGATCTCATTAACTCCCAATATATCATCAAATAATCATTCCCATTACCCAATATCCTGGTAATGTACTAAATACCCAATATACCCCCTTAACTCACACTGAATCAAATATGGGTCCCATTGTGACTTTCCCACTAGCCTGCTCCCTAGGATCGTCTCGTGCCGAGTAACCCAAATATATCCACATAATAATGTGGCCCCACACACATATATCACATATATGCCAAATATACCCATAACGGGCCAAATTACAACAATTGCCCTATAAATCGAAAATGGGTCCACACGCATATTTAGTACACCAAAACATGCATATTAAGTCGTATTATAATATAACTCGCATAATCACATAATGATACACATATATGTCACAAAATCACATAATATCCATAATTTTCCATCCTGGCCCCCTAATCAAGGCCCTAAGCCTTATTAGGAAATTTGAGACGTTACAACTATCCCCTCCTTACAGGAATTTTGTCATTGAAATTTTATCTAAATAGCCCAGAATATAGATCATGCATATCTGATTCTAGTTCCTAGGTCGCTCCCTCGACCGTACTGTTTCTATATAATACCTTAACCAAAGGTATAGTTTTGTTTCTCAGAACCTTGTTCTTTCTGTCTCATATCCGGACTGGTCGTTCCTCTAGGATAACTCAACCTCCAATTCCAGATCCTCATAACTTAACATATGAGTCTCATCTAACACATGTTTTCTCAACATGGCAATATGAAATACATTGTATACGGCCAACAGTGCTGAAGATAAGGCCAATCCATAGGCCACCTGACCGATCCTCTCCAAGATTCAAACGGTCCATAAATCTAGGGCTCAAATTGTCCTTATCTCCTCACCCTTTTCCATGGTGATACTCTAAGGAAGATATAGTCTTCCACTTGGAATTCCACGTTCCTTCACTTCAAATCAACTTAACTTTCCCATTTACTCAAAGAAGCGAGCATCCGAGCTCTAATCTTATCAATAGCCTCAATGATCATCTAAACCACCTCAGGTTCCAAATATAACATCTCATCCCAATGAATGAGCGATATACATTTTGTACCATACAACATCTTATAAAGTGCCCTTCCAATAACTAGATAACTCTCTCTGATTTACCATAAGCCTGTGGATAATAACTTGTGCTGAACTCCAGCTGTATACTCATCGCCTTCTGTAACCTTTTTCCAAAACTTGGAAGTAAAGATAGGGTCCCTATCCATCAGGATAGACCTCAAAGTCCCAAGAAGGCATACTACCTCTCTCTCACAGAGAGATCTACATACTGGTCAACTGTATTATGCATCCTCACTGATAAAAAGCGAGCTGACTTTATTTGCTGCTCCATAACAACCCGAACTGAATCACACTGCATAATCCTTATCTACTCTAGGTAAGACTTTCCCCTCAATCCTTCCCATTTGTGGCTTAATCAACTGTTTTCCTTTGATCTTATATACAAGAGTAAACTTAAGCATAACGTTGGCCAACTAGCCCACTAGTAATTCTACTCCAGTTTTGGTCATATCCTTGAACTGACATGATGCATAGGCAATCACCTTTTTCTGTCAATGGGGTAACAATCCTCGAGAATTCTTCCACAAAACACATGTAATACCCTGCCTATCCAAGGAAACTCCTGACCTCTGAGGTGTTCCTTGGCCTTGGCCAATCTCTAACTGAGAGTACACCACAATATCATCAATAAAGACGATCACAAATCCAATTCAAATAATCCTTGAAAACCCAGTTCATCTAATCCATCAAAACAACTAGGGCATTAGTCAAACCCAAAAGACATGACTCAGCACTCCTAGTGCCCATATCTGATATAGATGGTAGTCTTCTGCTTATCCTTCTCCTTGATCATCAGATGGTAATAACCAGATCAAAGATCCATCTTGGAGAATATTGTCTTACTTATTAACTAGGCCTTTAGTTCCTACAGATCTGGTGAAGTCATTTGATACAGTGCCCTAGACCTGGTTCCGTCACTGGCATCACATCCAGAAACTCACGGACTAATCCAGTCTGTTCTTAACCCACTGGCACGACCTAAGTGGTATCCACCACACCAGCTAGGAGTCCCATGCATCCTCCTGCAATAGGTCTCTAGCTCTAAGTATAGATATCATAAATATATAAGGTCCATGCGCAGTTCCAACAAATACAAGTGTTTCTCACCTTGAAGCCCAAGAGTTACCATCTTTTTCCTGCAACCTATTGTTGCCCCAAAATTGGCTAACCAATCCATATCCAGGATCATATCGAAGTCGGTCATAACCAACTCTATCAAGTCCACTGATGAGTCCCTTATCACCATAACCTAACCCATCTCTTAAAATTACCAATAGAGTACCAAATTCCCATCATAACATAACCATATAATTTTCATATCAAGTTTATTTCTCTCTCAAATGCAACAAAACAAAGAGCAACATGGCACCAAAACTAGTCAGCAAAATACTAAATTAAAACTAGGAAGATCACCTGCCACCACTGAGGAACTAACCTCAGCCTCTGACTCTAACTACGTCAGACACTCGAGCTAGAGTTGAGCTATCCGCCCCCTTTGGCTCATCCTTCCTTAGCTTCGGGCAATCTCTCTTGAGGTGCCCAATCATCCTTCATAAGAAGCATACCTTTGCTCGGCATTCCCCCAAATGACGCCTCTTGCACCGAGTGCATTTCGTGTATAGTTTCCAATCCTAGTCCTTGCCCGATACAGTAAGCGGAGGTATCATCGTCTGAGTTCCGCGCTCTCCAACACTCTCCCTCCAAATCTCATTTCCTGTACCTTCAACAACAAGAGCCCTTCCTACCACCTGAGTGGTGATTCCATCGCCTTGAGCTACTTTGGGATTCAATCCTTGGATAAATCGTTCCTTCTGAGATACATCCATGGGTACCATATCAAAAAAAAACTTGGCCAACCCATCGAATTTGTTAACATACTCGGTTACTGTTGCATTTCCCTGAACCAAGTTTAGAAAATCATTTGTCTTAGCAGTCTTAACTGTGTCACAATAATACCTCTTATTAAACAACTTCCTAAATTCTTTCCAGTTCATCGCAACTATATCTCGTGTCTGGAATACCACTTCCCACCATGTCCGGGCATCTTCCCGCAACACATATTTAGCACAGATCACCCTATCGTGACCTACCACCCCCATACTATCGAGGACGGAACTGATCATGCCCATCCATTGCTCATCTTTGAATGGATCTAGGCCTCCCTTAAAAACTGAAGGGTAAAAGGATACCACTTCCCACCATGTCTGGGCATCTTCCTGCAACACATATGTAGCACAGATCACCCTATCGTGACCTACCACCCCCATATTATCAAGGATGGAACTGATCATGCCCATCCATTGCTCATCTTTGAATGGATCTAGGCCTCCCTTAAAAACTGAAGGGTAAAATTCCTGAAATCTTTCAGAAAGAAACTCCCACCTATTCTTAACCATAAGCTGAGCCAATACAGGTGCCACTCCTGGCATAACAAAGGAAGATGTGTTCCCTGACAGAACCTGCTGTTTTAAACACCTGATCTCTTCCTCTTGCCTCTACAATCCTAATTGCATATCTGTAAACACATGTGCCAATTATGAGGGGCAAGTGGAGGGCTCATGCCCTGGCTATAATTCCCAGCCTTAGTATAAACACCACCAGGTCCCAGTAACTGCCTTGGGTACATAACCTCTGATTGAGTATGCAGCCAACAACTTGACCCATTAAGCATAATGAGCATATTTAAAAGCCTTCCCCATGGGAACAATCACACAGCACCACACTCACAAACCACTACAGTGAAAAATACATGCCCACAACATTCGTACATCAATCCATAACCCTTGCTCTTTCCATCATACATACCATGCTCTCAACTCCAGCATGAAAATAACACATTCATATATTCACTCAGCAGGTAATCACATAATCATATCAATAGTCAAGTGCTAGGCCCTAACAGATTCTCATGCTTCCAAATAAGGTATGCAAGTAAAGTATTTATATCCTATTTAAGCAGATAAACACATAACCACATACATAGTTACCATACCCTGAGTGGAACTTGTCTTTAGTGACGAGTGTACATGCCCAGCATATCTTCAGGAACCCTTAACCTTGGATCGCTCTCATACCAAGTTGTAACGCCCTACTACCCAGGGACCATCACACTGTGTATTTTAAATAATACTAAACTCCCTAAACGAGTCATTTGGTCATAATCGTGTAGCTAAACGTGATTAATGGTTTAGGGTTAAAAACTTTGGTCAATGATATAAACGTTTCACTAAAACGTTTACTGTATACATGGGATCCCAAAATACATTTAAAAGGTTGATTACAATAAAAAGTGACAAACTGCCGACCTAAGCAGCAAAAATAGGGTTTAACCCTAATTCCTCTTGAAACCCTCGACCGTGGAGGTCGAGCAACCACATATGTACACATCATCACCTAAGCTCTCCAACTCAAGGATGGTCCAGCTTTCTTTTACCTTTACCTGCACCACATAGCACCCGTGAGCCGAGGCTCAGCAAGAACACTTAAACATGCTCATAAGTTGTTAATAACATGTCACCAAATCATAATAAGCATGCCTAGCAGTAATAACCCTACCCATTCATGCATACAGGTACAAATAAATTATTATGGAATCATTCTAGCTCAACGCCCTAGGATGTGGGACTAATGAGTCACCTTGGGGCCATTTGCCCTGTCCTCTGTATAACCAGCTTTCGAGCTGATCTAGCGTACTCGACACTAATTTGACTCTGACCAATAGATCGGTCAAGTGTAAAATGCGCTCCTGGTTAGGCTAGATCATTTGGACCAGCACTTAGCACGTTATTGCCCGGTTGACTAATAAGTCTATAATGCCCCGAATTTCCTAATAAGGGTTAGGACCTTGATTAGGAGGCCGGGAGGGCCATAATTGATTTATTTTGTTATTTAGTGATCATATGCATGTTTATGTGAATTATATTTTTATATGATGATAAATGCATGCATATGGGTGTATTTATAATTATAAGGGCATTTTGGTAATTTGGCCCGTTGAGGGCGTAATTGTGTATTTTCGTGCATGTGGGGTGAGTTATGAATGGTACCACATTATATGTGGATTTTTTTGAGCTTTTTGACATGAGACGATCATGGAATGCAAGTGTTCAATCTGGTCATAACGGGTTTAAGTTCGGGGCTTGGGGTGAGTCTTGGGGTGATTTTTAATGATTAGAGCATTACCGGGAATTAAAGGGTAATGGGGTATAATTTATTGGTGTTTGAGAATATTGAGAATAGCAAGAATTGGAGGGTGTTAATTACGATTAATGAAATAGGTGCGAAAGGACAATTTTTCCCTTGGGAGCCTTTAGAAACCCTTATTAGACCTAGGGGTATTTTGGTCTTTTCACCCCTAGGATAGACATAAGCCATTAAGGCTATAGAAAGAAGAGGAAAACAGAGTCTCCTTTCTCCTTCTCTCCCCATGGTTTTCTCCTCCATTTCTCCTTGAATTTTCAAGCCATTTTTAAGGAACCAAGCCAAGGAACCAAGCTGGGATAAGCTAGGGTTATGCTCCACCATTGAAGAGGGTGTGCTGCTGAGATTGAGGTGAGTTTTGAGCCATTAGAACTCTTGGTTTTGCTCTGTTTTCTTAGTTAAGTTTCAGCTGGTTTTTGAGTTGAAAAGATGGGAATTGATTGGAGTTTTGGCTAGGGTTCTTGTGGTTATGATGCTTGGGGCATGTGAGGATGGTTTTTGGGTACATTTGGCACCAAAAATGGGATTTGGAAGCATTGGAATCGAGTTAGAATTGAAGGAGTCAAAGAAGGAGGTTTCAGGGGTGGTTCAGTCTGGGGGTAGCGCTACAGCGCCCATCAGAGGGCGTTGTAGCGCTACACAGGTTTTCTGATGGGCGGTTTGTGGTTCTGAGAAGAGCGCTGGGCCGCTAGGAGGGTAGCACTGTAGCGCTACCCTGTTTCTTCAGAACCCCATTTTGAGTGTTTTTAAGGGTTTTTGGCTCAGGGTTTCAATCCTTAAGGCCCTAGATCGAATCTACTCACCGTGTGGGCACATTTCTGGGTCCCGAGAGTGGGGTTTAGATCAAGACCCTATCTTTGTTGATTTTCATTAATCTGAGATTTTATTTGGTTATGACTAGGTGACCGCTAAAGGATTAAGGATCGATCATTCTCAAGGGTCGTTCTTGTTCTAATTCTTGCTCGAACCCGAGGTAAGAAAACTACACCCTGTGTATATGTAACATGCATGGTTATTCCTGATGCATGTTGGATGTTTAAATGTAATGCACGAGAAACATGTGATTAGGACATGCTATGTATACTGAATATGATATTGTTCAGAGCTTAAGCCTCTGTGTTTATGCATGATCCTAATTATGCTACTAATTGTTGAGTAAGCATGTTGAATGCCCTGTATTCGAAAATATGACATATGATATATGTTTGGTGGCATTGCTTACTTGTGTATGGTACCAATTGTTCAAAATTGGCACTGGTCGTGTATCACTGACCTAAGAGTCAGAAACGGCATAAGCGTCCTGAGCGCAGGGCCGAATGAAGATTAGATCTAATCGATATCAGCATTGAATGACTCATATGGGGTATTAATGCTGGACCGACCCTAAGGTTGATGAAACTTATAAGCGCTTGTCTAATGTAAGACTAGTTACTCAGAGCCAGGGCCAAAGGCCTATGCGACTGCTTGTCACATGGCTAGGGAGCAGTACTCCATGGTTATGACTCTATGGTCATGAGGAAGGTTATGTGGGTGACTAGTCATCATGCACCTATCCTATTTAGTTAGTGAAAGGATCACTTATCTACTCGATGGGTTTATGCTGGTGACTATTTCACCAAATACCTATCTTGTTTAAGCTAGTGAAAGGATCACTTATCTATAAAGGGAACGGAACCCACCTTAGTGACTGTACCACTGTCACTCTTCTATTTTGGGCTAAAAGCCCTGGATGATTATTATGATCATTGGCTGATGTGTTATACTCAACATTTCGTGAACTCATTTGTCTGCTTGAATAGGGCTATCTCTGCTAGGCATGTGCCTTATGATTTGATGACATGTTATTACTGGTCATGATCATATTAAGTTTTCTTGCTGGGCTTCGACTCATGGGTGTTATATGGTGCAGGTAAAGGAAAAAGAAAGCTAGACCATCCTTGAGTTGAAGAGCTTAGGTGACGACGTGTACATATGTGGCTGCTCGACCGCCACGGCCAAGGGTTGAAAGAGGAACTAGGGTTAAACCCTGTTTTTCCGCTTAGATCGGCCTGTTGTAAATATTTTCCTGTAATAGACTCTTAAATTATATTTTTGGGATAAACGTTCTAATGAAACGTTATATCTTAACCAAAAATTTTAATCCTTAAACCACTAATCATACTTAGTTACACGATTTTGGCCAAATGACTCAATTAGTGAGTTTAGCACTGTTTACAAGGCACAGTAACGGTCCCTAGAGTTTTGGGGCGTTACAAAGTCAATGCCTTACGACTAGCATTCAGTGTGTTAATGTCATCTTTGACTAATAAGTCAATGCTTTATGACCAGCACTCGTCGTTCTAATGCTGTCCTTGACTAATAAGTCAATGCTAGGATATGTTACTATTAAGTCACCTCAAGTCCCTTGGCCATATCCTATGTATAAGCGTACCTAACGCTGCCCATCACTCAACGTGCTAAGGTCGTTCTTAAATAATAAGCCGATGCTAGGATATGTGACCATTAAGTCATCTCAGGTCCCTTAGACATATCCTATGTAAAAGTGTACCTGGCGCTGACCAGCACTCAACATGCTAAGGTCGTCCTTGACTAATAAGTCAATGCTAGGATATGTGACTATTAAGTCACCTTAGGTCCCTTATCCATATCCTCTGTATAAGCGTACCTGGCGTTGACCAGCACTCAACGTGCTAAGGTCGTTCTTGACTAATAAGCCAATGCTAAGATATGTGACTAATAATTCACCCTGGGTCCCTTAGCCATATCCTTTGTATAAGCGTACCTGACGCTTCTGGTTCACCTAACCAAAACGACCAGTGCTATTGCCGCTTTTGACTAATAAGTCAATGCTTTTCGACCAGCGTTTAGTGCAATTGCTGACCTTGACTGAAAAGCCAATGCTACGATATGGGACTAATAAGTCACCCCGAGTCCCATTTCCCTATCCTCTGTATAACCAGCTTTGGAGCTAATCCAACGTGCTTGGCACTGAGTTTTCCCCGACCAATAGGTCAATCAAGCGTATGATGCGCTCCTAGTTAAGCATAACCATAACGACCAATGTTATTGTCATCATTGACTAATAAGCCAAGCCTTTCTCAATAAGATAATGCAAGCATGCATATATCACATGTCAAATATCCAGGTACAAAGCATTCAGCATGCTTAATCAATAATCACAAGCATAATCATAATTATGCACATTTACAGAGACTCAAGTTTTGATCAATTCCATATTCAACAAGTCATGCCATAATCATATGCATCACATACTGGGTGCAGTTTTCTTACCTTTGGTCCAAGCACAGGTTACCAATAAATGACCCTCGAGTACGATCCTGATTCTGAACCCCTAGCGATAACCTAGTCACAACTATAATATAGAATCTTGTCAAAAACAAGTAAACAAAGACTTATGGACTGAGTCCTAGCCTCCAGGACGTCGAATCTTAGCAAATCGGGTAGTAGGATTGAACCTAAGCCCTTACGTTTAAGTTCCCACGTCTAAAAACCAAACCTGGAAAAATGCTCAGGAGGGTCGCAACCTGGCCCTGAGGGTTGCGGCGCGCCTCTTAGGCAAAACCCCTCCTGGTTCTAGGTTCACACAGGCTACGGCGCCCAAGAACAAGGTCGCAACCCAACCTCGAACCCAACCATTTTCTCTATTTTCTTTATTTAAAAACCTTCAAAAAAACCTATCCAAACATCTCCAAATCCCAAAAATAAAGTTCCCTAGCATCTCAATGGCCTAAAACCATCAAAACCCAAGCTTCAAACAACTCAAAAAATCATCAAAACATAAAATCCAATCAAAGCTTAAAAACTCGAAAACTCAAAACTTGGATTACCTCTGATTGAGTCGTTTCCCAGTTAAATCATCTGACTAATAAGCTTCTAATCTTTTCTAGAATCGTCATGACTCTAACCTTGCTTGAATCTGAGTCCTAAAACTCGAGATTCCTTCGAAAATGCTAACAAACATCAAAAAGGGATAACGGGAGAGAGATAACGTATTGGTCGTTCTTTTTTATTTCTGACAGGTTACTTCGATCTTAAGTAACTGATTTGTGCCCAAAAATGCATATTTTTTTATTTTAATTGTCAAAATAAATTAAGTTTTAATTAATATTTTCATGAAATTTATATGATTTATTTTATAAATGAAAATATTGATTATGATTTAATTTACTATTATTTTGTAGGAATTAAAGTTGTATTTTGGCATTTGGAAACAAAGAAAAAAAGAAAGCAAGAAAGAAAGAATTAGAACCGAAAATATAGTGGAAATTGTGGAATTTTTTAATAAAATTGGCCCACAATTTCGGCCCAAATAGCCCAGGCCCGCCTGGTATTCTTCTCTTCCAGCGCCAGGTGGCATGCCAGCATTGCGCCACGTGTCCGTGAGCTTCAGCACAACAGCTGCTTCAGCCCGCCTGTAACCCGGTCCAAGACCCGTGCGTTTCCTTCCCAACTTCTGCCTTCCCTTCTCCAGCCGAGCTCACCCATCCATGCAAGCCTCCTTTCCCCCAGCTGGCCCAATACGAAAGCCCAACGCCCAGCCGAGCTCAACCTCTCAGCATCAACGAAGGCCTTGCCTCCTCCAGCAGCCCAACAAAGTTGAGGCCCAACGAAGGCCTTGCCTTCTCCAGCAGCCCACGCCAACCTCCCTAGCAGGCCCAGCATAGCCCTCCAAGGCCCATCTCCAGCTGAAGCCTAGCGCCTATGTGGCGCTTCCCCATTGGCTGGGAATGGGTCAAAACCCTCCTCTGCCACCAGCCACTTTCAACCCATGTTTTGTGGGTATTGGGCCTTGCAAAATTGCTATTTTGAGCTTTAAAGTTCATACTTTGGGGCATTTTAGAAAAAGAGCATATTGACCATACACCAAAATAACTAGGTTAATATTTATAATAAGATTTGATTTTTCAAAATAATAATTTATTATTAATATTTCACATTTATTTTGTAAACCCCAAATTGTTGTTTAATATCTTTTAGTCATTTTCTCCCTCTATAAGTAGGGACTCTTATTTCACATTTTGTATGTAATTTTTAGGTAGCGAAACTCTACCAAATTTTAGTCTCATTTCTCATATTTTCTCTCTAGGATTTCATGAGAATGTCTAGCATAATAGGCTAACCTCCTTAGGAAGGTTAGGATGATCCTATATGCACTATGACTTTGTTTGGTATTTTTTATTCAACTTGTGCTTAAAGTTTATATATTTGAGTGATTTATTTTCTTTCATCTCTATTCCTTCATCTTGTTATCTATATTTATGTTTACTAATAGTATATAGATTTTGTCAAGCACTTTATATGTATTATCAAATTAGTGAAAATAATATAGATAATATCTTTATCATTTTCTCCATCTCATTCATATATATTTACTTTTGCTTAATCTATATAGAATTAGTCATGCTCTTTCTATGTATTTTATAAATAGTAAAAGTAATATTTGTGTTAGGTTTTATGTCCAATCTTTTATTGCATTATGGCCCATGGTATATTGTCATTTTTAGATTTCTCATAAGATTATCTCATCCTTCGATGGTAAAGAATAGTAATCACTTGAATACATTTTTGTAAAATATATTTGTGCTTCAATATTAAATCTTCCAAATGATAGTTGGGATGTGAACTATCCATTTGTGTAATTTTTGTGAATCAAAGATCCAAATAAATAAGTATGCATATTGGTGACTCTTGATCCTTCCTACTTGTTACCTATTGCTACATCTCACTTTAGTCTATCTTTATTTCTAATCTTTAAATCTCAAAAACAACAAAAAATATCACTTGTTCTATTTGCTTCATATTATTTATCTCTAAACTTTATTTATTGATTAACTTTATATATTTGCCTGCTTGTGGAATCGACCGCCCGATCTATACTACAACTACCACTTAGTGGATGCACGTTTTGGGCATTAATCAGTAACCTCAAGCAAATACCAATGCTCGGGGTCCCAAAAATGCCCCTAAGGGGTAAAATAGTCAAAATTCCCATAATTCCCTCTTGATCTCACTAACTCCCAATATGTCATCAAATAATCATTCCCATTACCCAATATCCCGGTAATGTACTAAATACCCAATATACCCCCTTAACTCACACTGAATCAAATATGGATCCCGTTGTGACTTTCCCACTAGCTTGCTCCCTAGGATCGTCTCATGCCGAGTAACCCAAATATATCCACATAATAATGTGGTCCCACATACATATATCACATATATGACAAATATACCCATAACGAGCCAAATTACAACAATTTCCCTATAAATCAGAAATGGGCCCACACGCATATTTAATACACTAAAACATGCATATCAAGTCAGATTATAATATAACTCACATAATCACATAATGATACACATATTTTTGGGAAAACTTATACAGGATCTTTATTTATTTTCATGTAGATCTAATACTAAACAAATTAATATGAGATAACCTAGAACATGTTTCTAAAATTGAATTCAAAGAGAAACAATGATAAGAATACTTAGAGTATACGAAGCGGAATGAATGAGTCATTCCTTTAGTTTCTCAAACCCTTGTATCCTTTCAGTCGTAAAGTATTATCAAGAAACTGAACCGTTCTTCTAATTTCTTCACAGTCTTCCAAAGTATCCTTAGAATCACCTAGAGTAGGGTGGAAATTTCTCAACACATGAGATAGATATAGAGAGAATAAGAGAAAATAACAAAGAGACTTAGAAAAACACATTGTTTAGAGAGAATCTAAAACTATCAGAAAACCGGGGATTAAAATTATGTTTCGTCTTCTCTCTAAGCACTCATTTTATAGACTCAATTAGGCCATTTAATTTAATTAAAAAATCAATAAAATAATAACCAATTTGAAGCCCTAGGTCGAAATTATCATGGGCTTTAGGCCCGTAAAATTTCTCATTTGATTATAAGCTCATTGGACTTAAAATCAAGGCCTATATTATTTTCTATTGATTTAATTAATTAAATAATTATTTAAATGTTTTATCAAATTAATTATTTATAATTTGAACGTTGATTTAAACTTATTTATTAATTTAGATACCAATTTATCTTAATTAATAAATCTACCTTAATTTAGCTTTTCATCTCAAAATTACATAACTCTGTGAAACTATCCAAAATTGACCTAGTCAACTTTGATAATTCTAATTGATAATTAAATCATTTAATTGAGACTATCTAGATGATTTTATCCAAGGTACAATGGGGACCATGGGCCTATGAAATCAAGCTCCAATAAGTTATCATAAATCTAACAAATAAATTTACTAATTTATTAATTCCTCATGACTCCACTATAGACTCGGAATTGTACTCTTGAATTCATAGAACGCTCTATAACAAATATAGATACGCTATTAATTATCCATTGTTACAACCATAATTGTCACTCAATCCTCTATAGACGGTCTACAATGAGATAGGACTAAAATACCGTTTTACCCCTCATTGTATTTTATCCTTAAAACACTTAGTTCCTTGTAAATGATATTTCAATAAACTAATTTAATTACTGAAATGAGATCTCTATCATTTAACACCTTGAACCAAACTAAAAGGAAACCATCATTTCACTTCTTCATCAGAAGCTATAGAAGTTCATATCTATGATTAACACTCCCACTCAATTATACTACCGAGTTCCCAAGATGTAAGTATGGGCTAGTCCGTAGGGTAAGCTCGTAACGAACAAGTCAAAGAACTCAAATAATACAATCAGTTAGAATACTAACCACTCAGAATTGAGATTGAATTGACCTATGGTCTCCTATATGATATGACTAGAATAGATAATAACAATATGTTTACTTATCTTATCAACTGTCACTATCGGTCCAGTCTGATGTAACAAATACATCTGATCTTATCTACTTTGCTAATGTTCTAGAAAGAACATAACACTATAATGTGTAAGTAGATCATATCGTAAATTGGCAAGTCAGTGTAAATTCTGTGCACTAACTAATCTTAGGACAAACTTATTTTGAACATATAATCATATTTATATTCCACTTTGATTACGTCACTATAAATACGATTAGTTATATGCTCGGGATTTAATAGAAGTTTATACTAAACAAATAATCATGAAAATAAAACATGTGAGCAAAGTGATTGACCAAGTCAAAAATTGATTTCTATTCTTTTATTGATAATAAAATGAAATTACAAAGAATTTGGGTTTTAATTAGGGCATAAAACCCCAACAAACTCCCACTTGCACTAATTGAAACTAATGCCTTAATTCTACTGATCCCATTTCCTTGATATGCTTATCAAATATGGCTTCTGGTAGTGTCTTTGTAAACGGATATGCAAGATTGTCTTCAGTTGCAATCTTCATAACCTTCACATCTCCCCTGGCCACATATTCTCGAATAATGTGATACTTCCTTTCTATATGCTTACTCCTCTTGTGACTTCGAGGTTCTTTCAAGTTAGCTATCGCTCCTGTACTCTCACAAAACAACACAAGCGATTTATCTATTTCTGGAATAACACCAAGATCCAAATAGAACTTCTTTTGCCAGATTATTTCCTTAGTAGCTTCTGACGCGGCTATGTACTCAGCCTCCATGGTGGAATCTAAGATTGTAGACTGCTATACGCTTCTCCAAATCACAACTCCATCCTCAAGAGTAAACACCATTCCAGAAGTAGACTTCCTATCATCGACATCAATCTGAAAATTTGAATCGGTGTAGCCTACAAGGTTCAGAACACCACCCTTGTAGACTAACATATAATCCCTAGTCCACCTTAAATACTTCAGGATATGCTTAACTACTATCCAATGTTCCGGTCCTAGGTTTGACTGATACCTGCTCACTACTTCCACTGCATAGTAGATATCTGGTCTAGTGCACAACATGGCATACATCAGACTTCCAACTGCAGATGCATAAGGAACTATTCTCATTGCATCTTCCTCTTCAGGATTCTGGGGAGACTACATCTTTGAAAGATGAATTCCATGGCAGGACGGTAGACGTCCTTTCTTGGAATTTGTCATTGAGAAATGTTCAAGCACTTTATCAATGTAAGCTGCTTGAGATAGAGCTAAGAGTCTATTCTTTCTATCCCTGATAATCTAGATACCTAGAGCATAACTTGCTTCACCCAAATCCTTCATCTGAAATTGAGTGCTCAGCCAATTCTTCCCATCTGATAATTTTTTAACATTGTTTCCAATGAGTAAGATATCATCTACATAAAGAACCAGGAATACCACTATTTGATTTGCCTTCAGTTGGTAAACACAGGGTTCGTCAATATTTTGTTCAAAGCCATAGGTTTTGATTATTTCATCAATCCTAAGATTCCAGGAACGAGAAGCTTGCTTAAGTCCATAGATGGACCTATTCAACTGGCAAACTTTTCCTTCTTGTCTAGCTATTTTAAATCCTTCTGGCTGATTCATATAAATGACTTCGTCAAGCTTTCCATTAAGAAAAGTTGTCTTGACGTCCATTTTCCAGATCTCATAGTCGAGAGCGGCTGCTATGGATAGGAGGATGCGAATGGATTTGAGCATGGCTATCGGACTAAAAGTTTCCTCATAGTCCACGCCTTCTCTTTGGGTATAACCTTTTACCACTAATCGAGCTTTATAAGTCTCCATATTTCCATAAACACCTCATTTCTTCTTGTAGATCCACTTGCACCCAATGGCCCTAAAGTCAATAGGTGCTTCCACAAGATCCCGGACGGAATTTGAGTACATGGACTCCATTTCCTGTTTCATGTCTTCGAGCCATAGTTCCTTTTCAGGGCTAGTCATTGCATGTTTGAAAGACAACAGATCATAATCACTAGTGTCACCAACAACCATATTGGCTTCACCATCCAAACCATAGCAAACTAGGTTCCTAGAAACCCTCCCACTACGACGAGGCTCTGTGACAGTTTGCTCAGGAACAGTGGTACTTTTTTCATTTGAATCGACTTGCGTTGGTTATACATGAAGAGTGGGAATTTCATCATCAACTTGCATTGATGATGATGGAACATTGGTTGGATTCAATTCTTTAACCATCTCCTCTAAAACTACTTTGCTGCGAGGTTTGAAGTTTAGGACATAGTCATTTTCCAAAAAAGTAGCATTCGTAGAAGTAAACACTTTCTTTTCTGAATGACTATAGAAAATTCCACCTCGAGTACCTTTAGGATAGCCAACAAACATGCAAACTTCAGTTCGCGGTTCTAGCTTTCCCTCCTTTTCCTCAGGACGTGGGCATGACACCCCCAGATTCTACAATGGCGTAAACTAGGTTCACGACATTCCAGCATTCTAAAGGTGTTTTGGGGATTGATTTTGACAACACAACATTGAGAATGTCGTTCACGGTTTCAATTGCATGTCCCCAGAATGAAGTTGGTAGAGTTGAGTAACTAAGCATGCACCTAACAATTTCCAATAAAGTTCTGTTCCAGCGTTCCGCTACACCATTTTGTTGTGGAGTACCTGGGGCAGTAAGTTGTAATAAAATTCCAAGTTCAGTTAAATGATCTTGAAACTGCATATCAAAATATTCTCCACCCCTATCAGTTCGCAAGATCTTTAATGTTTTACCTAATTGGTTCTGAGCCATTGCTAGGAATTCCTGAAACTTTGAAAATGTTTATGATTTCCTATGCATTAGGTAAAGACATGAGTATCTAGAGTGACTGTTAATGAAAGTAACGAAATACTCAAAACTACCCTTGGCTTGTACATTCAAAGGTCCACAAACATTTTAATGAACAAGTCCAAGTGGTTCTTTGGCCTTATCACCCTTTGCAGAGAATGGACACTTGGTCAGTTTGCCTTCTAGACAAGATTCAGACACAGGTAATTCACCTAAGGTGGGTACTGTTGACCCTTGTTTTGGTCAACGACACGAAGTCTAGAAAACGACAGAAAAATAATATAGAACTTGAGAAAACAATCTAATGGAAAATAAAGAACACAGAGAATTATAGTGGTTTGGCCCCAATGATTAGTAATAACCTACGTCCACTTGATACTATTATTGGTATTGAGCTCCAAAGGTGTGATCAAAGAACTAGGGTTCCTGAGTTTCACAGACCTTAGAAGAAGAAAACAATACAAACGATGGATAATAGCAATATAATTCGGAAAAAGAGAAAAAGATCCCTTCCTTGAGCTATTTCTTGTGTATTTATAGGCTCAAGAAAGGTTACATGAATCAAATGATAATATCTTCCCTTAATAAACGGATCTTCAGGTCATAATGAAGAGATATTCTCGGATACCATTACAACTGTACAGATCTTTTCATAAATGAATGGAGTATATGACCAGTCTGGTCGTATATAAAACTTGATCTCCGCATGTAGAAATATTTCTGGTCGATAGGCGAGCAGTATCCCTATTACGTGTTGGCCACGTGTCGAAAATTCTTGCCACATCATCAACAGCTGTCTTTTGGATAAACATTTGCCCCCCAAATTTATTTATTGCGACATGCAATAACTAAACTTAGAAAACTAACTTTTCGTATGCCCCACGAAATCAGTCAGAGCCTCTCGTGCGTTCTTGAAAATTGTGACTCAATCACGTCCAATCATGCATTTTTGGTTTCCAAGTAACCTTTCCGACGGCTTTTACACTCCCTCATGCCTTGAAAAAGGTAACTCATGATTACCCCATTTCATCACATCTCAGCTTCCATAAATAATCCTTTCATTTACTTTTTAACCTTTTACTCGCCATTTTCGTGCCAAGAACTCTCAAGAACTCCACCTCATAGCTCAAAACTTCGAAGGTCTTCCGTCGCTTTGCCAAAGGTCCTTTTTTTGCACACCCAAACTCATTCCATTTCAGAACCTCCAACCTTCTTCCAGGTAAATCTCTTTGACTTTTAAACCGTTTGAGATGCCATGCATACTGGTTTTGAGTTATGAAACTTTTCGTGTTCTTGGGTAAAAATTCATGAGGATTTTGTGTATACCATTTGCTGCTTGAAAGGGCAGTGTATTTTTCTCTGTAGAAGTTAGGAATCAGTTTGATAGTCAGGATCATAGGTTTAGGGCATAAAAATTCGATTTTTAGGCTAGCTGAAAAACTGGGTTTTTCCCGCTCCTTTGGAGTTGAAAAAGCTTTTTCCAGAAAAACTTTTTACTTTCACTTTTTGATCTGTTTTTCAAACTATTCTCATAAAACTTAGTTTTTAAGTTAGAATGCTACTGGTCGTAGATGCGAGCAACGTTATTCCAACTTTCAACATACGCTCCCAGACTATGTGTCTTATCTCCTCCTTTCTCTGTTTGCAGTTTACATGCAAGACCCGTGGGGAGGAGAAAGACCCATCGACGATGACCTGCTAGCTCAACTGCTCGAGGACGAAAAACAACCCTCGTCACTGATACCCGAAATCCCATTTTCTCTTACCAATCCAAACACTTCCCCTGTCTTGACTCAAAATATGTCTCGCACCAAAACCAAAGCAAAGAAAAGGAGAACCTCCGCTCTTTCTCATCAGCCTGCTCCTTCGGCTGATGCTCCCTCGACCAGTGGTCGAGATGAAAACGCTCCCGACCCCAACATCCAAAGACATGCCCGACCCCAACATGCCATTCATCCAAATGTTGAGTGGCACTTAGTCCTTGAGAGCAGAGTGACGATCAAAATGATCGCCAATTATATAAGGAAATACGATCTCACAGCAATGACCCTAGTCAGACCTAACCAAGACGAAAGGGGGAATCTGCCTGGAGGCGTCTTCAGCGCCTGGTCGAGGTTTCATATCAAGGCAGGGGCTACCTTGCCTCTTCACTCATTTTTTCAGGGGGTGGCCAACTATTTTGGAGTTTCCCCCATTCAAATAACCTCAAATGGATATAGGATGTTCGCTGCACTCTATATCATGTATAGCCAAAAGAAATGGCCGGTGCCGATGTTTCATGAGGTCAACTACATGTTCGACCTCAAATCCAACCCCAACCAAGAAGGCACGGGGTTTTTTCACTTCTGTCATCGGGAAACTGGGCGCACCTTCCAGACTAACACCACCCACATCTCAAATGTGGGGAGGTACTATCAAGAGTACTTCCTCACAACTGACATGATCGCAAAACCCTGGCCTTCGCACAAGGAGGTAAAACTTTCGCATCACTGGTTGTTGCTTCTTTACTTAGTGTTCCCCTCCACATTTTCTTAAACTGTTGATTTCTTCCAGGCCCATGGCTGCGACCAGACCCAACTCCAGACATGGAGTTGAGATCGGTGCTCCTAGCCAGCATGACTGACACAAAAAAGAGCGTCAAGCATCTGGTTACGGAGGCTTACCTTAGGTTGGCTGGCCTCTTGGTCCCTCAACCAGATACGAGGGCGCCCTTAGCAGGGAGTGCCTTTGCTGAGGAGGAACCCGAGCAGCAACCTCCAGCGTCACCTCCACGATAGAGACCAACTGGGGTCACGATCAGGGAACCTGCTGGCACTTCCCCAGCAATGAGGCCCTCGGCCCCCTTAGGGAAAGGAAAAAAGAAGGCCACCGAGCCTGTCGAACTCTCTGACGATTCATCGAATGATAATGGTACAATAATTTCGCTTTTAGACAATTTTCCAATTCCCTGTCATCTATTTGACGGGGACGGCAATTTTAAATATGCTCCACATTTAGGTATAGACTTCTTCATGTCAAAGAGTGAGTATAAGACTAGTAGAGTCTATAGGATAGCGACCAGTAATAATTGCTCGGGTATTTGACTTTGCAATCCTTTTTTGCTTCTTTTTCTGATGTAATATACTTGTTCATTCATGTTATCTCACTATTCAACTTTTTTCTTCTTTTTCAAACATGGAATCCGTCAACGTGTTCGATATCTACAGCACTCTAGAGGCTGCAGCGGCTCCCCCGAGCAAGAAGAAAACCAGCAAGAGACACCATGGGGAGAGCAGCAAAGCGCCTCAGGCGAAGAAGGCTCGAAACACAGGCCCTTCGAAGGATAGGCCCTCCGCCACCACGGCTCCACCTTCTCCCCACGAGCAGCAAACTCCTTCTGCTTCGGCTCGATTGACTCCTCCTCCTGCGGCCCCGACCGACCAACCTCAGCAGGTTGATCCAGCTTCAACTGGGGGCGAGATGGTTGGTCGTGCCTTCAAACTAATTAAGGAGAGGATCACCAAGATTGCGAAGCACGACCGTTGCCGAGAGGCAATGGCTGCTACGGAGACGATGGGAGTTGACCCAATCCTGAACCGTGCTCTGAAGGAGTTCACCAGTGTAAGTCATCTCTTTTTGAGGAAACAGGTCTTCTTTAGTTGGTTAAGGATTATGACTGTGATATCCTTTACCACCCTGGGAAAGCCAACGTGGTGGCAGATGCGTTGAGCCGGAGGGGCCCAGGACAGTTGTATGGTTCCACCCAGATCTCGAGGGAATTGGCTGATGAGATGATCAGGGCAAAGATAGAACTGGTGGTAGGCCAGTTAGCCAATCTCACTTAGCAGTCGACCTTGTTAGAGCGGATCAAGGAGGGTCAGTTAGTGGATGTACAGTTGCAGGAAATTAGGCAGCATGCCTTAGCGGGGACAGCTAAGGATTATGCAGTTTCTGAGACAGGTTTGCTCCGATATCAGGGACGGATATGTGTTCCGGCAGATGAGGGGATTAGGTGTGAGATATTGGATGAGTCCCACACTACACCATACTCACTTCATCCAGGTACCACGAAGATGTATCAGGATTTACGGACATTATATTGGTGGCCTGGGATGAAGAAGGATGTAGTTGAGTATGTGTCTAGATGTTTGACATGTCAGCAGGTTAAGGCTGAGCATCAGCGACCAGCGGGATTGCTTCAGCCTCTGGGTATCCTAGGGTGGAAATGGGAGGATATTACGATGGATTTCGTGGGAGGATTACCCAGGACAGTTGGACTTCATGACTCGATATGGGTGATAGTGGAAAGATACACCAAGTCAGCTCATTTTCTACCAGTGAGATCGACCTATACAGTGGAACAGTATGCGGAGCTGTATGTGAGGGAGATAGTTCGTCTTCATGGGGTTCCAAAGTCTATTGTATCTTATCAAGACCCTATCTTTACCTCCAAGTTTTGGGGAGCTCTACAGAGAGCCATGGGGACTCAGCTGAAGTTTAGCACAGCTTTCCATCCTCAGACTGATGGGCAGTCTGAGAGGAAGATTCAGGTGTTGGAGGACATGCTTAGGGCATGTGTGATTGATTTTGAGGGGTCTTGGAGTAAGTATCTCTCATTGATCAAGTTTTCATATAACAACAGTTATCAGTCCACGATTGGAGTGGCTCCTTATGAGATGTTATATGGAAGAAAGTGCAGATCGCCCATTCACTGGGATGAGATGGGTGAGAGAAGGTATTTGGGGCCAGATATGGTTTAGAAGACTAATGAGGCCATTGAGAAGATTTGAGCTAGGATGCTTGCCTCGCAGAGTAGGCAGAAAAGCTACGCTGATCCTAAGCGTAGGAACGTGGAGTTCCAGGTTGGGGACCACGTGTTTCTGCGAGTTTCACCATTGAGGGGTGTGAGAAGGTTTGGAGTAAAGGGCAAGTTGAGCCCTCGGTTTTTTGGACCTTTTGAGATCCCATAGAGGATTGGGCAGGTGGCTTATAGGCTGGCCTTGCCACCGTCGCTATCAGGAGTTCACAATGTGTTCCATGTCTCTATGTTACGGAAGTATGTTTCTGATGCGACGCATGTGTTGAAGTACGAGGATTTAGAATTACAGACAGATTTGTCCTATGAGGAGCGACCAGTTCAGATTTTGGATCGGAAGGATTCCGTTAGTGAAAGTATTATGGAGGAATAGCAAGGTCGAGGAAGCGACCTGGGAAATAGAGTCGACGATGCGGGATTAGTATCCTAAGCTATTCAGGTAAATTTCGAGGACGAAATTCTCATTAGGAGGAGATAGTTGTAACAACCCAAATTCGCTAATAAAGCTTAAGGGCCTTGATTAGTGTGCCGGGAGGGCATAAATGGGATTACAATGAATATTATTGACTTAAATGTGTGAATATGTGATTAATGATGATTATATGATAATTGATGATATTACGTGATGATATGAAATAAACATGTGATATATGTGAGAACCACATTATTATGTGGGCAGGTTCGTAGAGCGCAACTCGAGACGGTCCTAGGGTCAGATAGCGGGAAAAGTCACAATGGGACTTAAAATATGACTTTGGACAAGTCTGGGGTATTTTAGGTATCGGGTAGCGATTTAAACTATCGGTTCATGAAAATAAATATATGGAGATATATTTGAGGTTAGGATGTCTAGGCGGGAATATTGGGACGGTTCCGGCACCCCGAGCCTTGGGATTAACTTAACAAGTAAGACAAAAGTTAGGAAGCCTTTAGGAAAAAATATAAACCGACTTAATTCCCTACTCAGCTGGTTACTCTCTCACTCACTCTCAGGAAAATACAAGGGAAACTAAACTAGAAACGCTCAAGGGAAAAACAGAGGGAATTGGGGAATTGGAGCTGAAGAATTGCTGGAACTTAGAGGAAATCAGGGGCAACTTAGAGGTTTAGCTCAGCAAACAATCAAGGACTAAATCAGGGCTAAGGTAAGCATGAATTTCCTTCTTTCTATGGTTAGAACTTGAGTTTCAGCTGGGTATTGAGGTATTGTTCAATTGATGATTAATGTGGAATTGAGCTGGGGAAATCCTTGGAATCAGCTGGGTTTTGACTAGAGGAAGGGTTCAATCAAGAAGGTAAGCTTTGTTTCATGAATTGATGATTTGAGTCTGAGTTTTGATTGATTTTAATTGGGTGTTCAAGTTCTTAGAGTTTCAAGGGTTGGAAGTGAGTTTTCTATGGGTTATTGAGCTGAATTTTTGTTGAATTGTGTATCATGAGTTTTGGATATGTTGGGTGTTGAAGTAGGGAGCTTAGGGGTGGTTTTGGCTGAGGTTTTGAGCTTTAAAATGATGGGTTTTCTGGGCACGAAGGGAAGGGTCGCGACTCTGTTCTAGAGCGTTGCGGCCCTAGGTTGAAAATGAGCCAAGGAGGCTCGGCCAGGGGTGAGCGTCGCGGCGCCCATCCAAGGGCCGCGGCGCGTGTTTTTGCCAGGGTGACCCTTGGTTCTGTTTTGAGGCTAGGGCTGCGGCTAAGCTTCAAGGGCCGCAACCCTTGGTTGCCCACTTGATCTTTTGGGATTTTTAAGGACTTAGACTAAGCCTAGGAAGCTCGGGAATCATTCCATCACCGTGCTTGGTGGGATTTGTTTTCCCGGAAGTTAGTTTTGTGACCAGAAACCCTAACTTGAGTTTTAATGAGACCCTATACTTTGGTTGTGACTAGGTGGTAAAGGCTTAGGCTTGGGATCGGATCGTGCTTGAGGGGCATTGCTCATAATCAAAAACCGAAAAGATTAAAGGTAAGAAAACTACACCCGGTTGAATATTCGAATGGGACTAAGGGCTCCCTAATATACATGATTGAAAGAATGGTATTATGCCATGTAAATTGTAAACCAACAGCCTAAACATGCCACGGTTAACTTGTGCAATTGGCACGGCTTGGACACTGGTATCCGAGGACAGCTTATTATGTACTGAGCTCGGTTTAAGCTGGCCGAAGTCAGTGGGTTAAACAGAGGGTGCGGCCTAAGGTGTCGGCCCTGGTATTTGTGTAATTGAATGTTATATTTGGCTATAGATGAGATTGTTTAATAATCTAAGTGTAGTTGAGGTTGCTTGTACCTTGAAGTATGCTTATATGCTATGGATTGAATAACTGAACATGCTTACTTGGATGTCTGTTTGAGATTGTTGTATATATTGTGTATGTTGTTTTCTTGCTGGGCCTCGGCTCACGGGTGATGTGTGGTGCAGGTAAAGGAAAAGGCAAGATCGATCAGCCCTAACTAGAGAGCTCTGCAGGGTGAATGTACATGGCAAGCCGGTCAGCCGCCATGGTTGAGGAGGTTACAGGGACAAGAGGACCAAAACCTTGTATTTTTCCTTAGTATGGCTAATGTATACTTTTAACTGTTGAGTTTTGCAATCCAGCTTTTAAACTCTGATCTTTTGGGGATCCCTTCTGTAAACTATTTATTAATTTATAAAATGTATCTTTTGAGACCAAAATGTCTTTTAACCCTAGAACACTTAAACTAATGACACATTTTTAAATTAATGACTTGATTAGCAAGTCATGCACTTTACAAGTACACAGTGTAGCAGTCTTAGCTATCCAGGGTGTTACAACTTCAGCAGCTTGGTCGCAGGTGTTAAAGAAAACTCTTCGGAGCACAAGGTCTCCAACATTGAATTTTCTCTCTCGCACTTTAGAGTTGAAATACCAGGCAACCTTCTGCTGGTACGCAGCTACTCGAAGCTGGGCTTGTTCACGCCTTTCATCAATCGAGTCGAAGGATTCCATCAGTAGCTTCATACCCGTATGCTAAGGAAAACAGGGTATGACCTGTTGCTGTTCGGTGGGAAGTTCTGTACGACCAAAGGACTTCAGGCAACTGTTCTGGCCATGCTCCCTTAGCTTCTTCAAGTCTTTTCTTTAGGGTATCCTTCAGCATTTTGTTAACTGCTTCGACTTGCCCATTCGCCTGGGGAAGAGCGACTGAAGAAAAGCTTTTGATAATATCATGACGTTTGTAGAAGTCCGTGAATAGATCACTGTCAAATTGGGTGCCATTATCTGAGACTATCTTCTTTGGTAATCCACAAGGACAGATGATGTTTTAGATTACGAAGTTAAGCACTTTCTTGGTCGTTATGGTCACGCGTGGCTCAGCTTCGGCCCATTTGGTGAAGTAGTCAACGGCAACCACTGCATACTTTACACCACCTTTTCCTGTAGGCCAAGATTCGATTATATCTATTCCCCAAATTGCGAAGGGCCATGGACTCTGCATCTGCTTTAACTCGTTGGGAGCTGCTCGTGGGATTTTAGAAAATCTCTGACACTTGTCACACCTTCGCACGAACTCTATTGAGTTTTCATTCATGGTTGGCCAGAAATATCCCTGCCTTAGGTTCTTTTTTGACAGGCTTTGCCCCTCAACGTGGTCCCCGCAAAAACCTTCGTGCACCTCTTTCATTAACCCTTTGGCTTTCTCCTTTGTAACACATCTGAGAAGTGGCAGTGAGTATCCCTTTCGGTACAAGATTCCATCGACCAGGATATACCTAGCAGCTTGCTGCTGAAGGGTCCTAGCTTTGTTCCTGTCCGCTGGTAGCACGCCGCTTGACAGATACTCTACATATGGTACCACCCATGTATCCGCCATCTGGACGACCAGAGTGGTTTCCGCTGCTTGGATGCTTGGCTCTGATAGTTGCTCGACTAGCACTATGTTCAGAGTATCAGCATCTTTTGTACTGGCCAACTTCGCCAAAGCGTCCGCGTTGGAATTCTGATCCCGAGGTACTTGCTGGAGACAGTATGTATCAAACTGGGCTAACAAATCCTTTGCTTTGTTCAGATAGGTGACCATCTTCAAACCTCGCGCCTGATACTCTCCCAAGACTTGGTTCACCACAAGCTGAGAATCACTATAGATGTCAAGCGCTTTTATGTTCATATCCTTGGCTAATCGCAGTCCAGAGAGTAATGCTTCATATTCAGCCTCATTGTTAGAAGCAATGAAGTCAAATCTAATTGCACAGTGAAATCAATGCCCTTCCGGCGTTATAAATTCTAGATAATTAATTGTGGTATTTTTTGCATAAATTCATAGAATTGCTCATATAGTAACATGATTAGGCCTATCCAATTATAACATGTATGTTTGCACTGTAACGACCCAACTATCTATGAAACTTAGATCATTAAACCTACTAAACATAAACTCAACTTTGAAATGAACATACATAAGAAAATTCATAACTTTATTGAAAACCTTAAAGAAACAATATTTGTAACACATAAATGAGCTCATTGTTTTAAAATAAAACATAACTTTAAATAAAATTGTTTACAAAGCTACATGCGGAAAAAAAAACATAATAACATAATTTTAAAGAGACTAAAAAAAAACGTTGTCCTCGAATCGACACGCAGCCCATCCACTCCATTCACCTCCATACACACACCAAGCTTCCAAGAATCCTTCCGCCTCTGCATCATACTAAAAGAAAAGGAGTGAGCCTAATGCCCAGCAAGGAAAAACTACTAATCAACATAAACATACACATAAAATCATATCACAACATATCATAACATATACTAAAAACATATCATAACATATACTAAAAACATATCATAACATATACTATATAAGACTATACTAATAATGGCCATTATGACATGTGATAAACCATCTACGTCCCTTGTCTAATATTTGAGGTAGGTTAGATCACATGTAGTGTATGATAACCCGTCTACATCCCCTGTCTAATATTTGAGGTAGGGTAAATCATAACATAACATATAAAAACATAACATAACATATCATACAAACATACAAGATCTAGCCTATTTTCCTTACCAAATATACCGGGATTTGAGAACAGTTTGGGACTTTGGAACACTCCTAAAATCCATAAATGGAAGGGTGAGTATACTAAAGAGAATGAGATGAAAAGAATGGAAGAGCTATACCATTAAGAATATACTTACCAAAAACCTTATGTTCAAGAACTTAGATTTCCTATCCAAGAATAAAGAATAAAGTTAGGGACTGAGTAGAAAACTATAAGAACTTGAAGAAAATAATACCAAAAGAACTAGAGTTTTGGAATACCTTGAATGGTTTATGACCAATCTAAACCTCGAACTGAAATGTGTTATAAACCTTACTTCCCAAGTGTTTGGTAAGCTTAAAAAAAATGATTAAACTTATAATCCCCAACCCAAGTGTTTACACTTTCACAATAACCTAGCAACTTGCAGCCTCTGAACTTAGCTTGATGAATGAATGAAAAAAAAATGCTTGGTGCTAGGTCCTATTTATAGAGTTCTATGAATAAAAATCTTCTAATCATAATTCAAATTTAAATTTAAATTTAAAATAGAATCTTAAGGAATAAAAATCTTCCGATTATAATCCAAATTTAAATTTAAAATAGAATCCTAAGGAATAAAAATCTTCAAATCTCGTAACTTTAAACTAACCTAAAGTAAAATCAATATATCTGGAGCTGTAGGACTCCGATTTATAATATCTTTATACCGTTAGAAAGATAATTAAATTATCTACAACTTTTTAGAAATAATATTTTTCGAAATTCATAATCTAACTGGGTCAAAAATAGGTTGGAAGTTACAGTACCCTAAAGTTACGAAAAAAAAGATCTATTTAATTATCTAAATAACCTAATCCACAAATAAATAAAATTGTGAGTCTAAATATCTGAATATCTAAATAAATATCATGCTCCTACCAGATTTTGATGAAGACTAAGTCTTATATTTCCTTTATTTTATCATTTAAATAATAATTCCTTAATAACAATGCATATGACAAGTGTCATATTCTTATTGACTCTGTCTAAACCTTAGGTTATAATAATCATCATATTAATAACCAGCAATATTAACCAAAACTTATGTTAAAATTAATATTCTTAAACTATAGGTTAAACTTATAAAATCCATAACTATTGCTAGGAGTTTCCAACTAAATCCCGGCTTGAACCAAAATCCACAGTAATAACAATACTGTAACTACTACTAGCTATTACTAGTACTACTACTATCTAACTAGCTAAGTAAAGTTCTTGGACTCTACATGCACTATATGTGGTATTTTTGCAATTAGACTTAGATGCATATAGTGGCCCATATGTTTGTTAGATATATGGATTTTGCCAAATAAAATATACATAAAATGATAGGATTTATTTGGGCCCATTAGAAAATGTAAAGTTTAAATTCCTATCGTGGGTGATTCCACTTGTGAAGGCCCATTTGTTTTGCATGATTATAGTGGGCCTAATCAATTAATAACAATTAATAAAATAAAGGTTTAAATTCATGTCTTTTGGACCTTGTATGGAAGATTGAAGGCCTTTGTAGTGGGAATGACATACGGGACCCAACCCTCCTCCATACAAGTCCAATTGTTAAGGCCCATTTACCTGAGTTGGACTTAATTGTATATGTTCATTATATTAGTTAAACCTAAATATTGATTAGTAACAAATTAATTCTAAATTAATTGAATTTGTTTCAATGTGACACTTTAGAATTAATAGGAAATTATAGGACTTTGGTTTTAAAAATTTAATCTGATTACTTTTTTTTGGAAAACCATACTCATTAATTTTCTAATAATAAATAATAAAAATACTTTTTTTAATTTAATAATGAGCTTATTTTAAGAATTTTATTCAATCTCCACCGTTGGTTTAACATAGTCAATAGCTTAATGGGGCCTCGAGACACTTTGATTCGCCCCGGTACAGAAGGTGTTTGTTAGTTATTTTGACAAGGTTAGATTTCGAAAGATACATAATTATAGGTCAAATTCTACTAGACTCACCCCTACGGGGGCTACTAGAACTAAATCTATGATTATCAAAACCGTGGGTCTAGCTCATAAAATAAGAAATTTTATTTTCTTATTTTATTCGAATAGTAGGTTGTTAATAATGGTGTCCATTATTAAATGAGTTTACAACTCTATTTAACTAGTGGTATTTTTGACTCTCACCAACCGGGACAAGTATATCATAGATTAGTTAAAAACCTAAAGAAATAGAGATATGATTGTTTTTGGTATTTTTTCTAATATTTTACATATTTTTGGTATATGCTGTGCTATTTCTTGAAATTTTTGTGAATAGAAGTTTTATTGAGCAAATGTGATTGATTTCTATTTTATTGATAATTTGTAGTTTTAAGTTAAGTAGTGCCTGTGTCTACTCCCATCCTTTCTCAAATTTCGATGGCGAAACTCACCAGAGAAAACTTCCTTAATTGGAAGCAGAATATCAACATAGAGTTGATTGGTGACAACTCTGAATTCGACATGATTAAGGAATCCCCAGAATGAGCATCGTGTCTGCACGTTCGTGATGGCACTGTCAATGCTCGTGATAGCACCGTAAATGCTTGAATAGCACCATCTCCGCACGTTCGTGATGGCACCGTAAATTCTCAGATGGCATCGTGTCTGCACGTTCATGATCAACTCAACTATGATCTGACGCAGCTCATGAACGAGCTTCAAACATTTGAGTCTATCATGGGTGGACCTAGTAAGGGAGGAGAAAATAAGACTACTGTTGTTGCTGCTGATCCAACTAAGGCTGAAGCTAACCAAGCTTCGTCTTCGAAAGCTGGAAACAAGAGGAAAGATGGACAAAACAACAACCCCAAGCCTGTAAAGACGAGTGCACAACCAAGTGCACAGACGCCTAAGGGGAAGAACAAGAAAAACAAGAAAGGTAAAGGTAAGTGCTTTCACTGCAAAGAGAAGGAGTATTGGAAACAAGATGGCCCAAAGTTTCTAGCAGCGAAAAACAAATGTAATGATTATAATTCATTTATCTTGGAAACATGTGTTTTAGAGAATGATAAATCCATTTGGATTATTGATTCTGGATCTACTAACCATGTTTGTAACTTTTTACAGCTTCTTGAATCGTGGGAGGAAGTGGACGAAGGCGGCTTAAAGCTTAGAGTTGGGAACGGAGCGTTCGTTAAGGTCCAAGCTAGAGGAATAGCTCGTCTGAAGTTCAGAAATAAATACTAAATTTTAAAAGATGTATTTTTTATTCTAGATTTTAGTAGAAATTTAATTTCAATTTCCATGTTGCAATTAGAATAATTTGTTATAGCTTTCACAAGTTCTAATATATCCATTTCCTTCAATGGATCACAATTGTGTATTGCATGTTGGGAAAACGAGCTTTTTATTCTATGACCTAACGAACCCCTCGCTCTTAATAATGATTTATTCAAAGTAGCTAAACCTAGGACCAATAAACGTCAAAAGACCCATAACGATAATATGACGTATTTATGGCACTTGTGACTAGGTCACATTGACTATGATAGGATTCAAAGACTTACAAATGATGGGCCTTTGAGGGTACCTTTTTATCCAAAAGACAGCTGTTGATGACGCAGCAAGAATTTTCGACACGTGGCCAACACGTAACAGGGATACTGCTCGCCTATCGACTAGAAATATTTCTACATGTGGAGATCAAGTTTTATATATGACCAGACTGGTTGTATACTCCATTCATTTATGAAAAGATCTGTACAGTTGTAATGGTATCCGAGAATATCTCTTCATTATGACCTGAAGATCCGTTTATTAAGGGAAGATATTATCATTTGATTCATGTAACCTTTCTTGAGCCTATAAATACACAAGAAATAGCTCAAGGAAGGGATCTTTTTCTCTTTTTTCGAATTATATTGCTATTATCCATCGTTTGTATTGTTTTCTTCTTCTAAGGTCTGTGAAACTCAAGAACCCTAGTTCTTTGATCACACCTTTGGAGTAAAATACCAATAATAGTATCAAGTGGACGTAGGTTATTACCAATCACTAGGGCCGAACCACTATAATTCTCTGTGTTCTTTATTTTCCATTAGATCGTTTTCTAGACTCCGTGTCGTTGACCAAAACGAGGATCAACATTCTCGTGCTTTCATTGAGAGTTGAACTCAAGAATATCTAATGGAAAAAACTACCAAGAAGACTGGAGAGGCTGCCGCTGCACCATCCCAGCCTCCTCCCCCAAATGTGGTTGAAGATGAACCTCATTTGGAGTTTGATGAGGAGGAGTTAGACTGTGAGACCCTGAAGACAACACTGGGGGTATTGCAAGATGAGTTGGCCAATCTGAGGGCCAATCAGGAGAATGCCACCGAGATAATGGCGTCGCAGGAAAGGGAGATAGAGTGCCAACGCTAGGAATTGAGCAATTGGCAGGTGGAGATGGACCGTCGGCAGAGGGATGCCACAGCAGCCCTTGAAGCAACCATCCAGTTGGCTAGGAATTAGGTTGTGCCAGCCTCGCAGCCTGATCAACCCCCAAGCGGGCCACCTCAAAGGCTTCCCAATCCTAGCCCTTCGCTCCAGCCAATAAGCCCTTAGAGGCCGGAGCAAACACCTATGCCTTAGGATGATATCCCACCTAGGGATCCTGAGACGCAACCTCCGTCTCAGGCTGGTCGAGGCAATCCCCCGCGCCCAAGGTAGAATAGGGCAAGGCAACAACCCCACAGCCCTAGACGCCTAGGGGGTAAAGAGCCAAATCCACCGAGCAGGGGGCAGTGTTCTTCTGCCAATAGAAGGAACTCAGAGACAGGCTCTGCGGTTAGAGGCCCCCCACGACATGATAATGCACGGGGACTCATCGACCAACGCAGGCCTCCCCCTAACGCTTGGGAAATGCCAGCCCAAGGAGGCAACAGAGGAAATAGTCGGTCGCATCATAGCTAGTCACAGTTCAGAGATGGCCACGGCTACAATGAGGCCGACTCAGGCAGAGGAAATGCTGGTCGGAGGAACGAAGAAAGAGGTGGAGGCAGGAGCCCCCCACCTATAGAAGACTGACAAGCAGGACATAGCGCTGGGGGGCAGCCCAGACAAAATAATGTCTTTAGCCGGCTTTGGAGCCAGTGAGCAACGACGAAGAGACGATGACTTGAGGGATGTACTCAACGCCTGCTGAGAAAGGCACGATGAGTACATCCCCCCAGCACCGGAGGTCCCAACAATTCTGGAAGCCGTTCAGGCTCAAATCGATGCCCTGAACCAGGCTGTGCAGCAGCTGGTCGGGGGGCGGACATCGCACATCGAGTATGATCGAAGGAGAGGCACCCCTTTCGTACAAAGGATTGCTGCGGCAGAAACCCCTAGCAAGTTCAAGATGCCGACTCTGACAAATTTCGATGGGTATGGAGACCCGGTATCTCATGTTAACAAGTTTGAGATACAGATGGACATTCAGAAAGTCTCTGAAGATGCTCGCTGCAGGATCTTCCTAGAGACACTTTCTGATGCCACCCAGGAGTGGTTCTTTAAGTTCCCTCCTGCAAGTATAGTATCCTGGGAGATGTTCGTGAAGGAGTTTTACGGACAGTTCTACGTGGGTCGTGTGCACCCCACTGAGGCTAACCAACTGGTCAAGATATGCCAGAAAGAGGGGGATCCTTTGAAGGATTACGTTCAGCGGTTCATGCGAGTCACAGCAGGAGCCAAAACTGTGGGCAATGAAGGCAAGATGGTGGCCCTAACTGCTGGGGTTAGGCGCCATTCTCCCCTCTGGAGTAGCCTCAGGAAGCATGGGGTTAAAAGTACCCAGGAGTTTTTAGATAGAGTTGATCGGTACATCAAGCTCGAGGACGCGATTGCCAACGAAGGGAAATTGCGAGCAAAGGACAAGGGGCCCAAGGAAGAACCCGCCAAAGCCACCAACAGGTCTAAGCCCAATGGCAACGACAAAGGCAACGGGAATGGCAATGGTAAGAATGGTGGAAAGCGGGCGAGCAACGAGCCCTCGACCTCCGAGAATAAGCGCCCCAAAGGTAATTGGTACAAATAGAAATTCATCAATTACACAGCCCTTGTTGAAAGCCAAGCCATGGTTTACCAGGCGACTAGCTTGAGCGTGCCCTATAAACGACCTGCACCAATAAGGAAAGATATCTCCAAGAGAGATTCAACAAAGTTCTGTCGTTACCATAACTACTACGGGCACGACACCAATGAGTGTAACCAGCTGAAGGACGGAATTGAGTTCCTGATAAGACAGGGACATTTAAGAAGATATGTACGAGCTGCGGGAGGTTCTCAATGAGAGGCTCATCGTGGCAATGAGTCGGCGCCTGCACGCCAACGCTCGCCACCTTTACAGCCAGCTCCCGTGGCAGGTACTCTACTCACCATCTGTAGAGGCCCACATCTTGCAGGAGATAGTGGGAAAGCAAGGGAACAATAAGCTTGAACCCTACGCCACGACCAAGACATTGAGATGATGAGTGTCAAGGATCGTGCACCAAAAAAGGCTCGAACAGAGGAGGAGCTGGTCACCTTCACTGATGACGATGCCCAGCATGTGCGATTCCCACACTCTAATCCGCTGGTCGTGGATGTGCAAATCGCGAATATGATGGTGAAAAGGGTGTTGGTCGATACAAGAAGTTCAGTCAACATCCTATATAAGTCCTCACTGGAAAGGATGAAATTGTCCGTAAAGGACCAAGAGCCATGCAACCAAACCATTTATGGTTTTTTCGGAGAAGGGCTCGCCCCAGTAGGGTCAATTAGACTCCCAGTCATAGCAGGCACTGCACCTGCTAACAGGACATCACTCACTACTTTTATAGTAGTTGATTGTCCTTCAGCGTACAATGCTATGATAGGGAGGCCAATTCTGGTCGACCTTTGAGCCATCACTTCTATATGGCACCTCGCCATGAAATTCCCAATGGACGCCGGGGTAGGATGCGTGTTGGGAAACCAAAGGGAAGTGAGGGAGTGCTACAACTCCTCGATCACCAAGGCAAAGAAGGGTGTATCGAGAGATGCCACCGAGAAGGAGTTGCAAATGGCAACTGATGTTCAAGCCCACTCAGGTGATAATCTCACCAAATAGGGCGTTGCCCAAAGTGAGGATAAAGACTTAGATCCTTGCTTTGGGGATTTTGAAGAAGAAGTGGGACCCATCGAGGACCTTAAAGAGGTCCAAGTCGATGAGGAAAATTCGACCAGAGTTGTGAAAGTCGGTAAAAACTTAGAGACAACAACAAATGGCCTGCTCGCACTCATCTGTCCATTCAAATGAGGAACCAGGATGTCTTTGCCTAGTCGCATAAGGACATGGTCGGGATAGATCCTGCAATCATCAGCCATGTCCTGAACATTGACAAAAGCTTTCCACCAGTACAACAAAAAAGAAGGCTGCTCGACAAAGACAGATCAAAGTCCTTGAAAGAGGAAGTCGAGAAGCTGAAGGAGAATGGGTTCATCAGGGTGGCATTTTATCCATCGTGGATCTCTAATCCTGTACTCATGCCCAAGCCGAATGGCAAGTGGCGTACGTGCGTGGATTTCACAGACCTAAATAAAGCCTGACCCAAAGACTGTTTCCCACTCCAGAGGATCGACCAACTGGTCGATGCCACTGCAGGACACAAGATCCTCTCATTCATGGATGCATACTCTGGGTATAATAAAATTATTATGCATCCCCCTGATGAGGATCACACTAGCTTTCGAACTGATATAGGGCTCTACTGTTATAAGGCGATGCCCTTTGGTTTGAAAAACGCTGGTGCGACTTACCAGAGACTTGTCAACCACATGTTTAAGGAGTTGATCGGTACAAACATGGAGGTTTACGTCGACGACAAGCTAGTTAAGTCGAAGAAAACAGAAGGGCATGTAAGGGATTTGCAGGAATGCTTCAACGTCCTGAATAAATATAGGATGAAGCTAAATCCCCTTAAATTCTCATTCGGAGTAGGATCAGGGAAGTTCTTGGGATTTATAGTTAACTCAAGAGGAATTGAAGCTAATCCCGAGAAAATAAAAGCCCTGATTGAGATGAAGTCGCCAGTAAAGATTAAGGATGTCCAAAGCCTGACCGGGAGGATTGCTGCTCTAAGTAGATTTATTTCAAAATCAACAAACAAGTGCATCCCATTTTTCAATCTACTCAGAGGAAATAAGAAATTTGAATGGACAGATGAGTGCGAGCAGGCCTTTCAAGCACTAAAAACGCATATGGCGCAGCCACCCATCCTGTCAAAGCCGGTCAATAAAGAGACTTTGTTCATCTACTTGGCAATCACAGATTACGCTGCTAGTGCTGTTCTGGTAAGAGAAGAAGAAGGTGTGCAGAAGGTTGTCTATTACGTAAGCAAAAGGCTAATCGGAGCAGAATTGAGGTATCCCCCCATCGAAAAGGTAGCCTATTGCTTAGTTTTGGCCTCTAGGAAGCTGTGGCCTTATTTCCAAGCTCATTCGATTATAGTATTGACCGACCAGCCTCTTCAGCAAGTCCTTCAAAAGCCAGAGGCTACCGGAAGATTACTAAAGTGGGCAGTCGAACTCGGGCAGTTCGACATATCTTACCTACCGCGAGCAGCGATAAAAGGACAAGCCTTAGCTGACTTCATCGCCGATTTCACAGAGCCCGCGAGTGGTGAGTAGATTGAGGAGCCCATCGAGCCTGAATGTCAAATCCAAGCGCCCTCGTGGAAATTGTTCACAGACGGTTCATCTAACGAATCCCACGCAGGAGCAGGACTAATTTTGATAACGCCGGAAGGGCATTGATTTCACTGTGCAATTAGATTTGACTTCATTGCTTCTAACAATGAGGCTGAATATGAAGCATTACTCGCTGGACTGCGATTAGCCAAGGATATGAACATAAAAGCGCTTGACATCTATAGTGATTCTCAGCTTGTGGTGAACCAAGTCTTGGGAGAGTATCAGGCGCGAGGTTTGAAGATGGTCACCTATCTGAACAAAGCAAAGGATTTGTTAGCCCAGTTTGATACATACTGTCTCCAGCAAGTACCTCGGGATCAAAATTCCAACGCGGACGCTTTGGCGAAATTGGCAAGTACAAAAGATGCTGATACTCTGAACATAGTGCTAGTCGAGCAACTATCAGAGCCAAGCATCCAAGCAGCGGAAACCACTCTGGTCGTCCAGATGGCGGATACATGGGTGGTACCATATGTAGAGTATCTGTCAAGCGGCGTGCTACCAGCGGACAGGAACAAAGCTAGGACCCTTCAGCAGCAAGCGGCTAGGTATATCCTGGTCGATGGAATCTTGTACCGAAAGGGATACTCACTGCCACTTCTCAGATGTGTTACAAAGGAGAAAGCCAAAGGGTTAATGAAAGAGGTGCACGAAGGTTTTTGCGGGGACCACGTTGAGGGGCAAAGCCTGTCAAAAAAGAACCTAAGGCAGGGATATTTCTGGCCAACCATGAATGAGTCCCCGTGCATTATCATGTCGTGGGGGGCCTCTAACCGCAGAGCCTGTCTCTGAGTTCCTTCTATTGGCAGAAGAACACTGCCCCCTGCTCGGTGGATTTGGCTCTTTACCCCCTAGGCGTCTAGGGCTGTGGGGTTGTTGCCCTGCCCTATTCTACCTTGGGCGCGGGGGATTGCCTCGACCAGCCTGAGACAGAGGTTGCGTCTCAGGATCCCTAGGTGGGATATCATCCTAAGGCATAGGTGTTTGCTCCGGCCTCTAAGGGCTTATTGGCTGGAGCGAAGGGCTAGGATTGGGAAGCCTTTGAGGTGGCCCGCTTGGGGGTTGATCAGGCTGCGAGGCTGGCACAGCCTAATTCCTAGCCAACTGGATGGTTGCTTCAAGGGCTGCTGTGGCATCCCTCTGCCGACGGTCCATCTCCACCTGCCAATTGCTCAATTCCTAGCGCTGGCACTCTATCTCCCTTTCCTGCGACGCCATTATCTCGGTGGCATTCTCCTGATTGGCCCTCAGATTGGCCAACTCATCTTGCAATACCCCCAGTGTTGTCTTCAGGGTCTCACAGTCTAACTCCTCCTCATCAAACTCCAAATGAGGTTCATCTTCAACCACATTTGGGGGAGGAGGCTGGGATGGTGCAGCGGCAGCCTCTCCAGTCTTCTTGGTAGTTTTTGCCATTAGATATTCTTGAGTTCAACTCTCAATGAAAGCACGAGAATGTTGATCCTCGTTTTGGTCAACGACACGGAGTCTAGAAAACGACAGAAAAACAACATAGAACTTGAGAAAACGATCTAATGGAAAAAAAAGAACACAGAGAATTATAGTGGTTCGACCCTAGTGATTGGTAATAACCTACGTCCACTTGATACTATTATTGGTATTTTGCTCCAAAGGTGTGATCAAAGAACTAGGGTTCTTGAGTTTCACAGACCTTAGAAGAAGAAAACAATACAAACGATGGATAATAGCAATATAATTCGAAAAAAGAGAAAAAGATCCCTTCCTTGAGCTATTTCTTGTGTATTTATAGGCTCAAGAAAGGTTACATGAATCAAATGATAATATCTTCCCTTAATAAATGGATCTTCAGGTCATAATGAAGAGATATTCTCGGATACCATTACAACTGTACAGATCTTTTCATAAATGAATGGAGTATACAACCAGTCTGGTCATATATAAAACTTGATCTCCACATGTAGAAATATTTCTAGTCGATAGGCGAGCAGTATCCCTGTTACGTGTTGGCCACGTGTCGAAAATTCTTGCTGCGTCATCAACAGCTGTCTTTTGGATAAAAAGGTACCCTCAAAGGCCCATCATTTGTAAGTCTTTGAATCCTATCATAGTCAATGTGACCTAGTCACAAGTGCCATAAATACGTCATATTATCGTTATGGGTCTTTTGACGTTTATTGGTCCTAGGTTTAGCTACTTTGAATAAATCATTATTAAGAGCGAGGGGTTCGTTAGGTCATAGAATAAAAAGCTCGTTTTCCCAACATGCAATACACAATTGTGATCCATTGAAGGAAATGGATATATTAGAACTTGTGAAAGCTATAACAAATTATTCTAATTGCAACATGGAAATTGAAATTAAATTTCTACTAAAATCTAGAATAAAAAATACATCTTTTAAAATTTAGTATTTATTTCTGAACTTCAGACGAGCTATTCCTCTAGCTTGGACCTTAACGAACGCTCCGTTCCCAACTCTAAGCTTTAAGCCGCCTTCGTCCACTTCCTCCCACGATTCAAGAAGCTGTAAAAAGTTACAAACATGGTTAGTAGATCCAGAATCAATAATCCAAATGGATTTATCATTCTCTAAAACACATGTTTCCAAGATAAATGAATTATAATCATTACATTTGTTTTTCGCTGCTAGAAACTTTGGGCCATCTTGTTTCCAATACTCCTTCTCTTTGCAGTGAAAGCACTTACCTTTACCTTTCTTGTTTGTCTTGTTCTTCCCCTTAGGCGTCTGTGCACTTGGTTGTGCACTCGTCTTTACAGGCTTGGGGTTGTTGTTTTGTCCATCTTTCCTCTTGTTTCCAGCTTTCGAAGACGAAGCTTGGTTAGCTTCAGCCTTAGTTGGATCAGCAGCAACAACAGTAGTCTTATTTTCTCCTCCCTTACTAGGTCCACCCATGATAGACTCAAAAGTTTGAAGCTCGTTCATGAGCTGCGTCAGATCATAGTTGAGTTGATCATGAACGTGCAGACACGATGCCATCTGAGAATTTACGGTGCCATCACGAATGTGCGGAGATGGTGCTATTCAAGCATTTAGTATAGTCTTATATAGTATATGTTATGATATGTTTTTAGTATATGTTATGATATGTTTTTAGTATATGTTATGATATGTTTTTAGTATATGTTATGATATGTTGTGATATGATTTTATGTGTATGTTTATGTTGATTAGTAGTTTTTCCTTGCTGGGCATTAGGCTCACTCCTTTTCTTTTAGTATGATGCAGAGGCGGAAGGATTCTTGGAAGCTTGGTGTGTGTATGGAGGTGAATGGAGTGGATGGGCTGCGTGTCGATTCGAGGACAACGTTTTTTTTTAGTCTCTTTAAAATTATGTTATTATGTTTTTTTTTCCGCATGTAGCTTTGTAAACAATTTTATTTAAAGTTATGTTTTATTTTAAAACAATGAGCTCATTTATGTGTTACAAATATTGTTTCTTTAAGGTTTTCAATAAAGTTATGAATTTTCTTATGTATGTTCATTTCAAAGTTGAGTTTATGTTTAGTAGGTTTAATGATCTAAGTTTCATAGATAGTTGGGTCGTTACAGTGCAAACATACATGTTATAATTGGATAGGCCTAATCATGTTACTATATGAGCAATTCTATGAATTTATGCAAAAAATACCACAATTAATTATCTAGAATTTATCAAAAAATTCAAATTAATTAATTTTTTACAAAAAATAAGTCAATTTAAATGAAAGTTATCAACAATTAACAATAGTTAATTTAAATTTCATTTATCAACAATCAACTTGGTATTAGGTTAATTTGAAAAAAATATTAATTTAATTTAAATAAGATTTATCAACAATTAACCAAAGTTAATTTAAATACCATTTATTATAAAAAATTATTAATTGGCTGAAAAAACTTATATTTTTTTTAAATTTAACCAATTTTAAAATTTTAAATCAATATCTTAACTATTTTTCAAAAATATCTTGTGTTGTTACAACTATTAGCAAATATTTTAACCATTTTTTAAAAAAAAAAACATATTAATAGTGATAACAACCCTAAAATATCTTAAAATAGTTAATCAAATTCAAATATCCATGAAAATATCTAACTAACAATATTTCAATTTCAAATAATTAAAATATTGAAAACTATAGAATAAAAAGATATTTATATTTTCAAATAAATATTTAATAAAAACACCAAGAATTTAAAAGAAAATATCTAATATCTTAATTCTAATATTTTAATATATTAAAAGATTTAAAATTAAGTTGTTAGTATATTTTTATATTTGAATTTGAATCTTTGTAGAAAATATCTAATTATTTAAATCTCAACTAACAAAAATATCTTATTTTAAAAAATAATTTTAAATGATAAAACAAATTTGATATTTTTGGTTTTGATTATAAATAATTAATTTTCACAATTTTTATTTTTCTTAAAGAAAAACCGGATGAACAGTACTCGGTATTGTTCATCGCGCGCGGGTGGCGGGGCAGTGCGCACGGTGTGTGCGGGCATGCACGCGTTAGTGGTAGCCAGAGCAAAAAAAAATTTCCGAAAAATGTTTTGTGCAATTTTTCAAACCAAAACAATTTTCTAATTATTTTTAACATGTTTTACACAAAATAAAGTATATATAAAAATTAATAGCATAGAAAACACAACAAAATATCCTAAAAATTGCTAACAATCACATAAAATCAATATGCTTCATAAAAACATGAAAATCATCCAATTATTCAAACACATAAAATAATCAAGTGTTTAGCATGTTCATGCATGAAAATAAAGATTACCAAAGGCTCTAATACCAGTTGTCGGAAAAATTTATACAAGATCTTTATTTATTTTCATGTAGATCTAATATTAAACAAATTAATATGAGATAACCTAGAACATGTTTCTAAAATTGAATTCAAAGAGAAACAATTATAAGAATACTTACAGTATACACAACGGAATGAATGAGTCATTCCTTCAATTTCTCTAACCCTTGTATCTTTTTTGTCGCAAAGTATTATCAAGAAACTGAACCGCTCTTCTAATTTCTTTACAGTCTTCCAAAGTATCCTTATAATCACCTAGACTAGAGTGGACAATTCTCAACACATGAGATAGATACAGAGAGAAGAAGAGAAAATACCAAAGAGACTTAGAAAATGACTTGTATTTAGAGAAAATCTAAAACTATCAGAAAACTGGTGATTAAACTTATGTTTCGTCTTCTCTCTAAGTACTCCGTTTATAGACTCAATTAGGTCATTTAATTTAATTAAAAAATCAATAAAATAATAGCCAATTTGAAACCCTAGGTCGAAATTATCAATGGCTTTAGGCCCGTGAAATTTCCCATTTGATTATAAGCATATTGGACTTAAAATCAATGCCTATATTATTTTCTATTGATTTAATTAATTAAATAATTATATAAATCCTTTATCAAATTAATTATTTTTAATTTGAACCTTGATTTAAGATTATTTATTAATTTAGATACCCATTTATCTTAATTAATAAATCTGCCCTAATTTATCTTTTCTTCTCAAAGTTACATAACTCTATGAAGCTATCCAAAATTGACCTGATCAACTTTGATAATTCTAATTGATAATTAAATCATTTAATTAGACTATCTAGATGATTTTATCCAATGTACGATGGGGACCATGGGCCTATGAAATCAAGCTCCAATAAGTTATCATAAATCTAACAAATAAATTTACTAACTTATTAATTCCTTGTGACTCCACTATAGACTTGGAATTGCACTCTTGAATTCATAGAACGCTCTATAACATATATAGATACACTATTAATTATCCATTGTTACAACAATAATTTTCACTCAATCCTCTATAGACGATCTACAATGAGATGGGACTAAAATACCGTTTTACCCCTCATTGTATTTTATCCTTAAAACACTTAGTTCCTTGTAAATAATATTTCAGTAAACTAATTTAATTACTGAAATGAGATCTCTATCATTTAACACCTTGAACCAAACTGAAAGGAAACCATCGTTTCACTTCTTCATCAGAAGCTATAGATGTTCATATCTATGATTAACACTCTCACTCAATTATACTACCGAGTTCCCAAGATGTAAGTATGGGCTAGTCTGTAGGGTAAGCTGGTAACGAACAAATCAAAGAACTCAAATAATACAATCAGTTAGAATACTAACCACTCAGAATTCAGATTGAATTGACCTATGGTCAACTATATGATATGACTAGAATAGATAATAATGGTATGTTTACTTATCTTATCAACTGTCAATATCGGTCCAGTCCGATGTAACAAATACATCTGATCTTATCTACTTTGCTAATGTTCTGGAAAGAGCATAACATTGTAATGTGTAAGTAGATCATATCGTAGATTGGCAAGTCAGTGTAAATCCTGTGCACTGACTAATCTTAGGACTAACTTATTTTGAACATATAATCATATTTATATTCCAATGTGATTATGTCACTATAAATACGATTAGTTATATGCTCGGGATTTAATAGAAGTTTATATTAAACAAAAAAACATGCAAATAAAACATGGAGCAAAGTGATTGACCAAGTCAAAAAATGATTTCTATTCTTTTATTGATAATAAAATGATATTACAAAGAATTTGGGTTTTAATTAGGGCATAAAACCCCATCACATATATGTTACAAAATCACATAATCTCCATAATTTGCCATCCTGGCCCCCTAATCAAGGCCCTAAGCCTTATTAAGAAATTTGGGACGTTGCAACTACATTAACCCCTAGATAGAGAATTTTGTTCATATCAGACATGACTAAAACAACAAAATAATTATTCAGAAACATAAAATTCAAAGGCTTGAAGAAAATATGAAAGTGCAGAAAAAATTGTCTCAGAATCAAATTTGCTCTCTAAATTCGTAATTAGAAATCTGACCTAACCCTAATTAAAACCTAAAGTATGAATTTATACTGGAAAAAAAAAAAAATGATTTCCTCTTTCTTTCAAAGGCGGGCCGCGACTTGGTCTTTCCTAGGTCGCGGCCCATGTCTTTTTTAAGCACTTTAGCATCTGTTAGGATTTGCAGGCACCACGACTCTCTAATTTTAGGTCGCGGCCCGCCTCTCCGTGGACCTCCTGGAATTGCCTATGTTTCTTATAGTGTCGCGACTATTTTTTCCAAGTCGCGGCCCTAATTCCTTTCAGCAAACCTGCAGCCTCTGACTTAGCTAGAGTCGCGGCCCTTAAGACCATGTCGCGACTCTAATTCTATTTTTTTTTTGTAGATTTTGACCTTTTCACATCCTTCCTTCCTCAAAAATTTATAATAACTTATAATTAACACCCATTTGAATAGAATGACCACCAAAAGCTCCATTTTTCAACCATTTCCTCTTCTTTTCAAGTTTAGCTCATGATGCAAAATACCGACCTACAACAAAGACAAACACAAGCGTAATCTTGCACAAAACAAACCTAAAGACTCAAGAATACCACAAAAACACATTCTAAAACGACACTAAAATGAAGTTATCAAACTCCCCCAAACTTACTCTTTACTCACCCTCGAGTAAAAACACAAAAATAAACAGACTCGACTAAAAACCTAAACAACAAACACACTTGAATCAAGCTGACAACAATAATTCATGCCTCAAGCTATGATGACTAACACACTTACATAATCTTCAGAAAAATCAACTTATAATCCAGAATTTCAGTCAAAACATTATTCCAATTCACTTAAGTCCAAACAAAAATAAAAGCTCTCAAAATCATGATTAATAAATAAAATGCATTCGAATCAATTCAATCTCACCAAAAAAAATTTCATTACAATAAATTAATATCATTATCTCATAAGCTTGCTATACTTACTAATATCCACTAATGTAGAAAACACATGCATAGAAATCAATGGGACTTTCACAGCTTATAATTGAAGGGCTTAGGTAAAGGTAGATGAAAAAGTCATTTAGGCTCAAATATACCATAAGCACACAAACCAAACATACCAATCTTGTATCAACTTGCAAACCCAAAAACAATCCCAAATTTCTCAATCTTTCTTGCTTTGAGAGAAAATTCAATTAATGATTTTTTTTCTAATGATACTACACTCCCCCAAACTTATTACTTTGTATTTTCAACTGGAGTGTAGTTCATTTTCAATATACTTTTTCTTTCTTTCTCTCTCAATTTTTTTTTCTTCTATTGACACAAATTTCCAAATATAAACCTCATTACAAACCATCCCCCAATCAATTTTCATATGCTCATGGTATATCAAAGGGAAAGAAAAATAACAAAGTTTCAAATAAGCTCAAAATAAGTGTCAAACAAAAAGAATCAAATTAGGCTAAAAATTGGGTAACTAGGTGTAACACCCTAAACTCCAGGGATTGTTACAGTGTGCCTTTTATACAGTGCTAAACTCGCTAATCGAGTCATTTTGCCATAATTGTGTAACTAAGTATGATTAGCGGTTTAAGGTTAAAATTTTTGGTTAAGATATAACGTTTCACTAAAACGTTTACTGTATACATTGGGAACCCAAAAATATAATTTAAAGGTTAATTACAACAAAACATTTACAACCTGCCAACCTAACCGGAAAAATAGGGTTTAACCCTAGTTCCTCTTTCAACCCTCGGCCGTGGCGGTCGAGTAGCCGCATATGTACACATCGCCACCTAAGCTCTCCAACTCAAGGATGGTCCAGTTTTATTTCTCCTTTACCTACACCACATAGCACCCATGAGTCGAAACTCAGCAAGAAAACTCAATATGCTCATGAACAAGTAATAACATGTTACTAAGTCATAATAGGCATGCCTAGCAGTAATAACCCTACTCATGCATGCAAGCAGGTACAAATAAATTTTTTTGGAATCCTGCACTCTGAGTAGATGACTAATAAGTCTCTCGCTCTGAGTTAGATGACTAATAAGTCTCTCTGAGGTATACGACTAATAAGTCTCTCTTATTAGTTGACTAATAAGTCTCTCTTATTAGTTGACTAATAAGTCATTCTCTGTTTAGATGACTAGTAAGTCTATCTCTGTGTAGATTACTAATAAGCCTATCTCAGTTAGATGATTGATAAGTCTATCTCAGTTAGATGATTGATAAGTATATCTCTATATGGATAACTAATAAATCCATCCCTGTTAGATGATTGATAAGTCTATCTTGATCAGATGACTGATAAGTCCATCTCGGTCAGATGACTGATAAGTCCATCTCGGTCAGATCACTAATAAGTCTATCTCGATTAGATGACTGATAAGTCAATCTCGGAGGTCCCATACCCTCCTAACCATGTGACGTGTAGGTCACCTTAGCCTTTTGGCTCTGGCTCTAAATTACTAGCCTTTAGACTAGACAAGTGCTTTTAGTTTTCATCGAACTTGAGGTTGGTCCAGCATTAATGCTCATGATGAGTCATTCAATGCAGATATCGATTAGATATAATCTTTTCATCTTGTGTTAAACACGCTAAAACCATCCTTGACTCATAAGTCAATGCCATACGATCGGTGCTTGGCACCACTGCCAAACTTGACTAGTAAGTCACAGCTTCACAGTTAATACCGACACCATTGCCGATTCTGACTAATAAATCAGTGCCATTCAGAAGTGAGCAAGATTTGCTAAGAATTTGATATGCAATCAATGTCCACATTTAAACACCCAACATGCATCAATAATAACCATGCATGTCACATATGGGGTGCAGTTTTCTTACCTTTGGTCCAAGCACATGTTACCAATAAATGAGCTGATAACTCTACAAAATAGAGTTATTTTACCACTTTTTATGTGCTAATTGTTGCTTAATTCTTGAGTTTTTAATTGATTTATTAAGTTTTAAAGTAATTTTTCATTTATTAGTCTTATTGTAATTTTCTAGATTTTTATATGTTTTTATAGATATTTTATTATAATATGTTGTAATTTAATTATTTGTATTATTGTTGTAAAGTTAGAAGTAAAAAATGCACTTTTGAGCTTAATTGTTTAAGTAAATTAAGTTGTAATTAATATTTTTTATTGAAAAGATTTAATTATGATTTAATTTATGTTTATTTTGTAGAGAATTTGTTGCATTTTTTCTCTTAGAAAGAAAGAAAAATGAAGGAAATGTGGCATTTTCAAGGAAAAGAAATGAGAAAAAAAATGGCAAATCTGAAAGTGTCAAGGCCCTAAGCTCCTTCCCTCTCAGCCAGGCCCACCGAAGCTGCTCTAGCTCCTTCCCACCACTAGGCCGCCTGCCCTCTTCAGCCATCAGGCCCAATCCGCCTGCAAACCCAAGCTTCCAGCGCCAGCCACTCCCTGCTCCTCCCAGCAAGATTTGGCCCACCTACATCCCAAGCCTTCCAGACGTGCCTCTCCTCCATTCAGCCCACTCGAAGCACCTTCCTCAATGCCTGCCAAACTTCAGCTACAACTCCAAGCCCCAACCGTGCACCAACTTCCTTCAGCCCCAGCCGTGCACCAACTTCCCAGCTCCTGGCCCCATTCGGCCCCCTGCCTCCTGAAGCTCACCCAAGCCCCACGGGCCTAGCCCAAGGCCTGCCAACACCTCCACACGGGCCTGCCCTCACCAGCCCACAGGCCCAATCTGCCCAGCTGCTGCAGCAGCCAACTGCCAGCCCACCTGCCTCTTTCTCCCTTGTTCTTCTTGAGCCCATCAAATACACCAATTGTCTCCTTGTCCCCTTTGCCAAAAATGCCAACTTTTTACCCAAACTTTTCTACATATTTTACACCAAAATCATCATTACACCCTATAATTTACCCCTATTTGACATATTATTATTAATTTAATTAACTTAAATTGATTATTTTAATACTCTCATTTTGGCTATAAATATTGAATTTTCATGACCATTTGTGGGGGCTTATTTTGGGAGAGGTCATACCACAAAATTTCTACACTTTCAAACCTCTCTATTCTCTTCATCTTCTTCTTCTTTTTGGTTAATTTTCTATGTATTTTTAGAGAAACAATTTGGGGGTTTTCCTCCAAATTTTCCTAAGTTGTGTTTGTAATTTTTTTGTTTGTATTTTCTAATCTAGTTATGAGTTTCTAATCTTTTTAAGATTATGAAGGTGATGATGAAACAATATGTAACTAGATAGTATTTATTTTGTATGTTGATGTCCCATTTTGTGCAACGCAGTTTATGGATTTTTCTTTTTCAAATATCTTCTTTCATCTTAAATATCATGTATTTTTTATTGTTAGCACATATTTACACTTTGTTCTTCATTTGTGCAAAAACATAATATTCTTTGTGTAAGATGTGTCATTAAATTGTACACATCCAATGGTTAGAACAAAAATATTATGTTTTGCCTTATAAATAATGTTCATTGATTTATTTGTTATTTCATTAAATTGATTTACATTAAATACTTTGAAATTATATCTTAAAAAGTGAAGATAAATCCTATATTTTTATAAAAACTTGTGCTTAAATAGAATATCTAATTTGAATAAGTGATGGTTTGATTAATTTCTACCATTACTAAAACTTGGAAATCAATGTACTTATAAATATTATTGAACTTATATTTTGTGGATTCTATTATCTTAATAATCTTTCTTTTAGCATCTTGATTTCTACTATTAAATTTTGTTTATACATTGTCTTTAATTTCTTTCTGATTGTCTTTTATTTTATTTTCATTATACAAAAATCCCATCAATCTTTGGAGTTAGGTTAGAATTTATTAATTTTGGTTTAAAATAGTTTTCTTTACGATTTTAGACAACTCCTTTGGGTTCGACATCCTTGCTTACACGATCACTATTCTATATGAACGATTTGTGCGCTTGCGAGTATAAATTTTTAAAACATACCTGTTTTGGGTCCATCACGAGCCACATGCACGGTCCTGATTCCAAGCCCCTAGTGATAACCTAGTCAGAACCATAATATAAATCTCATCAAAATGAGTAATAAAAGGTTCCCGGACCAAGACTTAGCCTCCGGGACATCGAAACCTACTAAACCGGGTAGTAGGAACGATCCCGAGACCTAAGGTTTGAGTTCCCACGATCAAAACACCACTTTGGTCACAAATGCCCTCAAGCACCACGGCCCTCCTCCCCAAGCGCTACAGCCCTGAGGCCCTTCAGCACCACCACTCACCTACACCAAGCTCGGGCCGCGGCGCTCAAGTACAGGGCCGCGGCCCCACCTCGAAACCCAGCCAAAATCTTGTTTTTCCTCTTTTACAACCTTACAAAAACCTATCCAAACATCTTTAAATCCAAAAATCAAAGTTTCCAAACATTCCCATGATCCCAACCCAACAAAACCCAAGCTTCAATTCAATCAAAAACTCATCAAAACACAAAATCCAATTCAAGCTTAAAAACTTTAAAAACTTAGAACTTAAAACTTGAATTACCTCTGATTGAGTTATTTCCCAACTAAATCCTCTGGCTAATAAGCTTCTAATCTTCCCTAGAATCACTATGCCTCGATCCTCCCTTGAAACCGAGTCCTAGAACTCAAGTTTCTTTTGAAAATGCGATCGGGTGTCGAAAATGGAACTTTGAGGGAGAGAGAATGTTTTGAACGTTCTTTTTATTTCTTAACATGTTACTTCAAGCTTAAGTAGCCTCAAGCAAATCCTAATGCTCGGGGTCCCAAAAACACCCCCCTGGGGGTAAAATAGTCAAAACTTCCAGAATTTCCCTCTGGTCTTACTAACTCCCAATTTATCATCAAATATTTATTCTCATTACCCAATAACCCAGTAATGTGCTAAATACCCCTAGACTCACTCCGAGTCAAGAATAAATCTCGTTGTGACTTTCCCACTAGCTTACCTCCTAGGATCGTCTCGTGCTAGTAACCCTAGCATAACCAAATAATAATGAAGCACCACACACATGCCACATATATGCCAAAAATGGCCAAAATATGAAAATCACCCAATTAATCAGAAATGGGTCCACATGCATATTTAATACACCTAAACATGCATATTATCATTTAATTGCATAATAAATCAATTATGGCCCTCCTGGCCTCCTAATCAAGGTCTTAAACCTTATTAGGAAATTTGGGGCATTACAACTATCCCCTCCTTACAGAAATTTCGTCCTCGAAATTTATATGAACCGCCCAGAATATAAATTCCACACAACTGATTCCAATTTCCCAGGTTGTTCCCTCGACCTCACTATTTTTGTATCATACCTTAACTCAAGGTGTAACTTTGTTCCTCAGATCCATGTTCCTTCTATCAAAATCTGAACTGGCTACTTAGCCTAAATTCCCAGATTCTCATAACTCAACTCATGAGTTTCTTTTAACACATGTCCTCAACATGAAAATATAAAATTCACTATATACAGCTTACAGTGCCAATGATAAGACCAATCCAAAGTCAACCTGACCAGTCCTAACTAGGAATCAAACGATCATATCAATCTAGGGCTCAACTTGTCTTTATTCCCTCACTCCTTTCCATAGCGATACTTTAAGGAAGATACAATCTTCTACTTGGAACTTCATGTTCCTGCATCTCAAATCAACATAACTTTTCCATTTACTCTGAAAAATGAGCTTCCAAGCTCCAACCTTTTCAAAAACCCCAATGGTCCCCTGAACTATCTCAGGATCCAGATATAATATCTCATTCATCTTATAAGATGTTCTTCCAATAATAATTGAATAACTCTCTCTCTCTCTCTCTAATTTACCATCAGTCTGAGAGTAATAAACTGTGTATTCATTGCTTTCTACAACCTTCCCCAAAACTTGAAAGTAATAATAGGATCTTCATCTCATAAGATAGATCTTGAATTTCCATGAAGGCATACCACCTTTCTCTCACACAAAGATCTGAATACTGATCAGTTGTGTTAGTCGTCCTTACTGATAAAAATGAACTCACTTTAAATACTGGTCGATAATGACCCAATCCAAATCACGCAGACCCACTATCCTGGGTAGCCTCACCGTTAAACCCATCACGATGTTTCCTTATTTCCACTATGGAATACTCAAAGGCTACAATAGCCTTACTGATTTCTGATACTCTGTTTTGACCTGCTAATAGGTTAAGAACTTTGTCATGTATTCCATTATGTCCCTCTCCATCCCAGGCCACCACTATAAAGCTTTCATATCCTGTTACATTTCCATGAAGCCTAGGTGAAGAAAATAATAGGATAATATGAGATTCATCCAGAGTCTCTCATTTAATCCCAGTGTCCATCGGATTCCAAATCCGATCTCTATACCTCAATAAATTCATACCTGACACTGTATAATCATTAGCTAATCCAGCTAAGACTTTCCACTCAATCTTCCTATCTGTGATTCACTTAATCGTCTTTCCTTTGATCTTTTCTAAAATAACAATCTCAAGTATAAAGCTGGCCACCTGTCCCACTAGAAACTCTACCCTAGTCCTGGTCAGATCCTTTAACCAACACGATGCATAGGCAATCACTTTTCCCTGTCACTGAGGTGTCATAACAACCTGCAGACTGATTCTGATCCGTAAGAAGACTCAAAACTCTTTCCCAAAACACATGTAATATCTTGCCCATCCAAGGAAACTCCTGCCCTCTAAGGCATTCCTTGACCTTGGCAAACCTCCGCAGAGAATATACCATAATACCATTGATCAAGACGATTACAAATCCAATTAAGATAATCCTGAGTACTCCATTCATTTATTTCATCAGAACAACTCAGCACTCCAAGTTCCCTTATCTAATATAAAAAAACAGTCTTATGCATATCCTTCTCCCTGATCTCTAGCTGGTAATAATCAAATCAATGATCCACCTTGGAGAATACTATCTTACTCAATAACTGAGTCCTTTAGTCCTAAAAACTTTGTTGAAGTCGTTTAAAACAGTGCCCTAGGCCTGATTCCATCCCTGGCACCATTCCAATCACCATTCTATCATTTTTATGTAAAGGTAATCGTGACAAATCCCCTGGAAATCCATCCAAAAACTCGCAGATTAATCCAGTCCATCATATTCTCACTGGCACAACTTAAGTGGTATCCACCACACTAGCTAAGTGTTCTATGCATCTTCTTGCAATAGATCTCTAGCTCTAAATACAGATGTCATCAGCATACCAAATCCATGCACCTTGCCAGCTACCACAAGGGTTTCTGTAACGCCCTACTATCTTAGAGCTGTTACTAAGTGAGTTTAAAACGTGCATTTAACTCGCTAAGCGAGGTTTTTAGAACAAAAGTGTGATTAAACAAAAAGTCAAGGCTGTAATCTTTAAAAGTACTCTATTTCATTAAAAGTTCAAGAGTTTAACATTCGGGATCCCAAAATGAGGTTTGTAAAATATTTACAATTCAAAATAGGTTTACAGATGACCAATCATCAAAAACATAGTTTAATACAGCCATTTCTCAAAATGACCCCAACCAAAGCAGTCGGGCAGGCCAAACATGTACGCACCACCCCTACGCTCTCCGTACTAATGGATGGTTGACTTTTTCTTTGCCCTTACCTGCAACACAGAGCACCCGTGAGCCGAAGCCCAGCAAGAAAACTTAAACAGCACATAACATATGCATATCATACAATCACTATAGCAGATAACTCACAGATAAACAGACAGTCCATCAGATTTAAACACATGTACGGCCATGTCGTCCCAGAAGCATTACCAAAGCCTGGGTTCACGGTCCACACCGTAAGGATATCCCATGTATCCATTGGGGTCTCACCCTAACCATAAGCACTCCATGTGCTAAGTGGTATTCCCGATCCCACTGCCGTTCTCGGCCCCTCGCCGTTCTCGGCTCCTTCGTCGTTCATTCTACTGTATCCCCACATATAGCATACTTAAATAGCATTCAAGCATATAATAATTCAATCAAGCTACTCCCTAACAATAATGCAATCTAGGGCCATGCCCTGCAACAACACTATGGGCCCAAGCCCTGCTCTACGGGTGCTACAGTTTTCTTACCTGTATCCCGAGCTTTACAATGCACCAAAGCCGCGAGCACGGTCCTCTATCCCGTGCCTCTCCGAAGACCTAGTCACAACACATATAAAACATCCTTTAATACTAACCAATCCAAAACCACTTCCCGGGACCAATCCCATACTCTCGAAATCCCTAAATTCCTAAAACAATGTAACGGAGACATCCCCCGAGCCCCCAGGCAAAAGCCCTAAAAATGCAAAATTACACTCTCAGAAATTGCCTAGGGCCGCGACACTCCCCATCAAGGCCGCAGCGCCCAGAACCCTCTCTTGATCCTGATGCATGTCTGCGCCGCAGTGCCCCTACGCGAACCCCAATTTCTGAGTTTTCCCCTGCATTTTCCCCAATTCAAAACACTCCCAATTCAACCTAACACATACCTAAACCCCAAAACCAATTTAAAACCTCAAATAAACCATCTAACAACCTATAAACACCATCCACAAGCATAAACACATAATCACTCCCATAAATCACACTTGATTCCAAATTTCAATAGTTCAAACCAGTAAGTTTAGAAACTTAGACCAAAGCCTACAAAAACCTAAACCATACTTCAAATTCCTTAAGCCACAACAGAAATAAAGCTCATAATTGCACAGAATCCTTACCTCAAGTAGAGAATTCAACCTTAAGCTTCTTTGATTCCAGCTTCAAGCCACTTCCCCCTTGATTATTCAAACTGAATTTTCCAAACCAAACCAGCCATACATCCTTTAAATTCCCACACTTAATCTCTAAAAATCAAATTTAAACTCAAGCAAGGACAGAGCATAACTCTTACCTCTGAACAATCCTAGCTTAAGCTTGATTTTGGTTGTCTCAAACCTCTTGAATTTCCTCCTAGGTCTCAAGTTTCAGCCCTCCTTCTTGCTTCCCTTTCTTTCTGGCCTTTTCTTCAATTTCAGCATAAACCAATATGTGACTAAGTGTTATACGTGGTTCTTCTTTTCCTTCAGCTGAAACTTATCTACCCTTTACCAAATGACCATTTTACCCCTCATAGTAATCCTTTCCTAACTAAACCTCAAGGACACTTTTGTCATCTCATCTCTATTACAATTCTACCATTTTCCCATCACAACTTGTTACTCTCAGCAGTTACTAATGGTTACTCAGGTTACTCAATCACCAATAACCATTAACCACTAATTCTCAACTCAACCTACGAAATTCCCAAAGTACCCCTAGGCTCCTCCCGAGCCAGGTATAAAATCCCGTTGTGACTTTTAAGTTAACTAGCTCCCTAGGACCGTCTCGGCACGTGCATCACATTAACATCACCACACTCACGTGGTACAAATCACATAATACAATTATCACATTTATGCCCTCAGCGGGCTAAAATTACCAATTTACCCCTAACATACAAACGGGGTCCACATGCATATTTATACCACCTAAGCATGCATTATAATCACATATTCATTCAAATTCATATATTATCATGTTAATCCACTTATTGCCCTCCAGGCACGCTAATCAAGGTCCTAAACCTTATTAGCAACTTGGGGTGTTACAGTCTCCCACTCTCAAACCCAAGAATTAATATCCTTTCCTTGCAATTTAGCATTGCCCCACACTTGGTTAACCAATCCATATCCAGGATTATACTGAAATCAGTCATAACCAACTTTATCAAAAAAACTGATGAGTCTTTTCCACCATAATCTAACTCATCACAACATAATCATGCAATCTGCATATCATCTCTATGCCTCTATTTATGCAACAAGCAAAGAACAACATGGTACCAAAATCGGTCAGCACAATACAAAATCAAAACTAGAAAGCTGACCTGCCATCCCTGAGGAACCAGCTTCAGTCTCAGTCTTAGTCTTCGACTCTGATTGCCTCAGAATGAACACTCGAGCTGGAGTTGAGTTGTCCATCCTCTTTTGTTCATCTGTTCCTCACCTTGGACAATCCTTCATGAAATTCCCAACCGTTCCACATAAGTAACATGCCTTTGCTCAGCACTCTCTCAGATGATGTCTCTTACAGTGGGCGCATTTTGGATAAGTCATCCAGCTATTTTTCTTGCTCGTTCCAATAAATGGAATTATCACTGTCTGAGCTCCGTGCTTTCTAGCACTCTTCTTCTCATTTCTTATGCTCTCAATTGCAAGAGCCTTCCCTACCACCTGAGCGTAGATGGAGGTTTCATGCACTAGGGTAACTCTAACGCCCTAAGCAATCCTGGAATTCAATCCTTGGATAAACTTTTCCTTCCGAGCTACATCTGTGGGTACCATATCAAAAGCAAACTTGGCCAACCCATCAAATCTGTTAATATACTCGGTTACTGTTGCATTGCCCTAAACCAAGCTCATAAACTCATTCATCTTAGCAGTCTGGGCCGCATCATAGTAATATCTTTCATTGAATAGCTGCCTAAATTCTTTCCAATCCATCACAGTTGTATCTCGTGTTTGGGATATTACTTCCCACCACGTCCGGGCATTATCCCACAATACATATGTAGCACAGATCACCCTATCGTGACCTACCAACCCCATACTGTCAAGAATGGAACTGATCATGCCCATCCATTGCTCAACTCTGAATGGATCTAGGCCTCCCTCAAAGACTAGAGGTTAATAATCCTGGAATCTTCCCCAAAGAAATTCTCATCTGCTCTCAACCCTAGGCTGAGCCAAAGCTGGTGCCACTCCTGGCATAGCAAAGGAAAAGGATCCCCGATAGGTTCTGCTGTTGCTTCAAACACCTGATCTCTTCCTCTTGCCTCTGCAATCTTAATTACAAATCTGTAAGCACCTACTGGAAATTCTGAGGGGCAGGTGAAGAACTCAACCCCTGGCTGAAACTCACAGCCTTAGTATAACCACCATCAGGTCTCATTATCTGCCTTGAATACATATATGTTGGTCGAATCTGCGATCAATAACTTGACCCATTAAATATGATTAGCATATCAAGAGCTTTCCCCACGGGATCAATTATACCACACTACAATCACAAACCACTACAGTGCTAAAAACATGCCCATAGCATTCGTACATCAATCATAATCCCTGCTCTTCCAACACACATACCATGCCTCCAACTCCAGCATGAAAATATCACATTTATATAATCACAGAGCAGGTAATCATATAATCACATTCTTAGTCAAGAGTCAGGATCTATCAGAATCTCATGCTCCGAGGATCCCTAATACAATGTGCAGGTAAAGCATTTACATTCTATTTAAGTAGTTAAGCATATAACTATAGAAATAGTTACCATTCCCTAAGTGAAGCTATCTTAAGTGACGAGTGTACATGCCCAGCTTGTCTTCAGGAACCCTTAACCTTGGCTCGCTCTGATACCAAGTTGTAACACCCTAAACTCCAGGGATCGTTACAGTGTGCCTTTTATACAGTGCTAAACTCGCTAATCGATTCATTTGGCCATAATTGTGTAACTAGGTATGATTAGTGGTTTAGGGTTAAAAATTTTGGTTAAGATATAACATTTCACTAAAACATTTACTGTATACATTGGGATCCCAAAAATATAATTTAAAGGTTAATTACATCAAAACATTTACAGCCAGCCGACCTAAGCGGCAAAATAGGGTTTAACCCTAGTTCCTCTTTCAACCCTCGACCGTGGCGGTCGAACAGCAGCATATGTACACATCGTCATCTAAGCTCTCCAACTCAAGGATGGTCTAGATTTCTTTTGCCTTTACCTGCACAACATAGCACCCACGAGATGAAGCTCATCAAGAAAACTCAATTTGCTCATGAACAAGTAATAACATGTTACTAAGTCATAATAGGCATGCCTAGCAGTAATAACCCTACTCATGCATGCAAGCAGGTACAAATAAATGTTTATGGAGTCCTGCGCTCTGAGTAGATGACTAATAAGTCTCTCGCTCTGAGGTAGATGACTAATAAGTCTCTCGCTCTGAGGTAGATGACTAATAAGTCTCTCTGAGGTATACGACTAATAAGTCTCTCTGATTAGTTGACTAATAAGTCATTCTTTGTTTAGATGACTAGTAAGTCTATCTCTGTGTAGATTACTAATAAGCCTATCTCAGTTAGATGACTGATAAGTCTATCTCAGTTAGATGACTGATAAGTCTATCTCGATATGGATAACTAATAAGTCCATCCCGGTTAGATGACTGATAAGTCATCTCGATCAGATGACTGATAAGTCATCTCGATCAGATGACTGATAAGTCCATCTCGGTCAGATGACTGATAAGTCTATCTCAATCATATGACTGATAAGTCTATCTCAATCATATGACTGATAAGTCAATCTCGGAGGTCCCATCCCCTCCTAGCCATGTGACGTGTAGGTCACCTTAGCCTTTTGGCTCTGGCTCTAAATAACTAGCCTGTAGACTAGACAAGCGCTTTTAGTTTTCATCGAACTTGAGGTCGGTCCGGAAATAATGCTCATGATGAGTCATTCAATGCAGATGTCGATTAGATCTAATCTTTTCAGCTTGTGTTAAACACGCTAAAACCATCCTTGACTCATAAGTCAATGCCATACGTTCGGTGCTTGGTACCACTGCCGAACTTGACTAGTAAGTCACAGCTTCACAGTTAAAACCGACACCATTGCCGATTCTGACTAATAAGTCAGTGCCATTCACAAGTGAGCAAGATTTGTTAAGCATTTGATATCCAATCAATGTCCACATTTAAACACTTAACATGCCTAAATAATAACCATGCATGTCACATATGGGGTGTAGTTTTCTTACCTTTGGTCCAAGCACAGGTTACCAATAAATGAGCCACAAGCACGGTCCTGATTCCAAGCCCCTAGTGATAACCTAGTCACAACCATAATATAAAACCTCATCAAAATGAGTAATAAAAGGTTCCCGGACAAAGACTTAGCCTCCGTAACATCGAATCCTACTAAACTAAGTAGTAAGAATGATCCCGAGGCCTAAGGTTTGAGTTCCCATGATCAAAACACCACTTTGGCCATAAATGCCCTCAAGCACCACGGCCCTCCTCCCCAAGCGCCGCGGCCCTCAGGCCCTTCAGCACCACCACTCACCTGCACCAAGCTCGGGCCGCGACGCCCAAGAACAGGGTCGCGGCCCCACCTCGAAGCCCAGCCAAAATCTCATTTTTCTTCTTTTAAAACCTTCCAAAAACTTATCCAAACATCTCCAAATCCAAAAATCAAAGTTCCCAAACATTTCCATGATCCAAAACCAAAAAAACTCACGCTTCAATTCAATCAAAAACTCATCAAAACACAAAATCCAATTCAAGCTTAAAAACTTTAAAAACTTAGAACTTAAAACTTGAATTACCTCCGATTGAGTTGTTTCCCAACTAAATCCTCTGGCTAATAAGCTTCTAATCTTCCCTAGAATCGCTATGCCTCAATCCTCGCTTGAAACCGAGTCCTAGAACTCAAGTTTCCTTCGAAAAATTCGATCGGGTGTCAAAAATGGAACTTTGAGGGAGAGAGAACGTTCTTAACGTTCTTTTCATTTCTTAACAGATTACTTCAAGCTTAAGTAGCCTCAAGAAAATCCTAATACTCGGGGTCCCAAAAACACACACCCCCCCCCCCCCCCGGGGGTAAAATAGTCAAAACTTCTAGAATTTCCCCCTGATCTTACTAACTCCCAATTTATCATCAAATATTTATTCTCATTACCCAATAACCCAGTAATGTGCTAAATTGTAGTAACCGATGTTACCTTTCTCTTAGACCTCTTTATTTATGTGATTATTGTTGGATTAGCTTATACAGGATCTTTATTTATTTTCATGTATATCTAATATTAAACAAATTAATACGAGATAGGCTAAAACATGTTTCTAAAATTGAATTCAAAGAGAATCAAATAATATAATACTTACAGTATACGCAGCGGAATTAAAGAGTCCTTCCTTCAGTTTCTCTAACTCTTGTATCCTCTCTGTCGCAGAGTATTATCAAGAAACTGAACCGATCTTCTATTTTCTTCACGATCTTCCAATGTATCCTTAGAACCACCTAGACTAGTGTGGGAAATTCTCAACACATGAGATAGATATAGAGAGAAGAAGATAAAATAACAAAGAGGCTTAGAAAAGGACTTGTGTTTAGAGAGAATCTAAAACTATCAGAAAATCTGACTTGTGACTTATCAAATTTCTTTTTTTGACTTCTCTCTAAGCACTCCTTTTATAGACTCAATTAGGCCATTTAATTTAATTAAAAAATCAATAAAATAATAGCCATTTTGAAGCCCTAGGTCGAAATTATCATGGGCTATAGGCCTGTGAAATTTCTCATTTGATTATAAGCCCATTGGACTTAAAATCAAGGCTTGTATTATTTTCTATTGATTTAATTAATTAAATAATTATTTAAATCCTTTATCAAATTAATTATTTATAATTTGAACCTTGATTTAAACTTATTTATTAATTTAGATACCAATTTATCTTAATTAATAAATTTTCCATAATTTCTCTTTTCTTCTCAAAATTACACAACTCTGTGAAACTATCCAAAACTGACCTGGTCAACTTTGATAATTCTAATTGATGATTAAATCAATTAATTGAGACTACCTAGATGATTTTATCCAAGGTACAATGGGGACCATGGGCCTATGAAATCAAGTTCCAATAAGTTATCATAAATCTAACAAATAAATTTACTAACTTATTAATTCCTCGTGACTCCACTATAGACTCGGAATTGCACTCTTGAATTCATAGAACGCTCTATAACAAATATAGATACGCTTTTAATTATCCATTGTTACAACCATAATTATCACTCAATCCTCTAAAGACGGTCTACAATGAGATAAGACTAAAATACCGTTTTACCCCTCGTTGTATTTTATCCTTAAAACACTTAGTTCCTTGTAAATGATATTTCAGTAATCTAATTTAATTACTGAAATGAGATCTCTATCATTTAACACCTTGAACCAAACTAAAAGGAAACCATCGTTTCACTTCTTCATCAGAAGCTATAGATGTTCATATCTATGATTAACACTCCCACTCAATTATACTACCGAGTTCCCAAGATGTAAGTATGGGCTAGTTCGTAGGGTAAGCTGGTAACGAACAAGTCAAAGAACTCAAATAATACAATCAGTTAGAATACTAACCACTCAGAATTGAGAATGAATTGACCTATGGTCAACTATATGATATGACTAGAACAGATAATAATGGTATGTTTACTTATCTTATCAACTGTCAATATCGGTCTTGTCCGATGTAACATATACATCCGATATTATCTACTTTGCTAATGTTCTGGAAAGAACATAACACTGTAATGTGTAAGTAGATCATATCGTAGATTGGCAAGTCAGTGTAAATCCAATGCACTGACTAATTTTAGGACTAACTTATTTTGAACATATAATCATATTTATATTCCACTGTGATTACGTCACTATAAATAAGATTAGCTATATGCTCGGGATTTAATAGAAGTTTATATTAAACAAATAATCATGAAAATAAAACATGTGAGCAAAGTGATTGACCAAGTCAAAAAATGATTTCTATTCTTTTATTGATAATAAAATGAGATTACAAGGAATTTGGGTTTTAATTAGGGCATTAAACCCCAACAATTATAGGTTGTCTTTATTTTATAGAATAGATTTAACTTGAGTTGTGGTGATAGAATAAGGTTTAATTTTTTTAAATATTTAGTGGTTATAATTATTAAAGCATAGTATAGATTTATGGTATTAGTAGCCTTGTTTGTGGGAAAATGGGTGATTATGTAAGAATAAATAATTATGGTATTATTAAGAATTGTTATGGATCGAGTCTACATAAAGCCCTAAAGCCCAATAAGATTTTGGGGTTAGTAAATTCAAAATAAGGCTAGAGAATTAGAGTTTGTTATTTTATGGTTAGTTATGATATTTTTGGATTAGGTTGTTATTTAGATGATTAAATAAAATTTTTGTAACTTTAGGGTACTGTAACTTCGGATCCATTTTTGACCCATTTATGTTATGATTTTTGAAAAATAGTATTTCTAAAAAGTTGTAGATAATTGAATTATATTTCTAATGATATAAATATTGTTTAAATAGGAATCCTATAGCTTCAGTTATGTTAATTTTACTACAGGTGAGTTCAGAGTTATGAGATTTAGGTAGTTAGAGGTTGAGATATTTTTCCTAAGTAGTTGATGTTAGATTATTCCTCAATTATTTAATAAAAATATTAATAAGATAATTTAGAGATATTTTCTATAGAAGTTAGGATTCTATTTTATTTAAATTTAAATTTAGATTATAGTTACAATGAAATTAAGATTTTTGAGAGCCTATTCCTTCTCATTATTTTCATTCACTCTTGCTCTTCTTGAGACCCTCAAGCACACACTCTCTCTCTCTCTATTGTTGTCGTGCACCACCATAAAAACACAAACCCTAAGTCCAAAATCATCATCTCTTTATATCTTTGAAACCCTAGTACCCAAAGAGGCCACACGACCAAGGTTATCTTGCTTATTGTCAAAACCCTACAAGCAAGCATTTAAGGATCTAGGGTTTTTCTTCAAGAACAAGGTTGAGGCATAAGTTAAGTTTTGATTGTGTTTGAGTTTTAGATCTATTAGTTTATGTTTTAATAATGGTATTATGTTTATGAAATAGGGTTTTTAAGGAGGATAAGCATATAAAGGACTCAAGTATAGTTTCTGTGCACCACACTCAAGGTAAGGAAAATTAGGTAGTTTAGTTTATGACATAGTTTATGTTTTGTATGACCTAACATTTCAGGTACAATAAATGGGTAAGTGTGGCTGGACCTAAGGTGTCCAATGATATATACGGACTTATGTCCAGTAGGCTCGGAAGCCAAAATTTTATGACGGTACTTAGTTGATGTCCGGTGTATGACGGACTTATGTCCAGGGCTTAATTGTCACCCCTGTATAAGCACTTATCTTTTTATTATATCTGTCTTGTTATTATGACTTATGATTTATGATTATGACTTGTGACTATGACCTTGGACTTAAGATATATTTTGATATTGTAAGATTAGTATAAATTAATGTTGATATGAACTCTTGTATGAACTGATGGTATGATTGTTATGACTGTGTGATTATATGATTTGTTATTTATGATTATATGATTGCAGGATATAATTTATGATCTAGGTATATGTGTGATTTTTAGTATGACGCTGATATAGGATAGATTATGACCTTGGTTTCTGTTATGAATATAGTATTGCATTTGAAATTATTCATTGTGAGTTTATGATTGATTTCTGTAAGAATTGCTGTGTATTTTCCTTACTGGGCTTAGAAGCTCATTCCTTTCTTTTATTTTTGCAGAATAAGTTAACCTTAGATGACTAATGGTGAGCAGATTCCCAATAGCAAGACTGGTGTGAATATGTGGGGGTCATATAGCCGCGTGTTATTTTCTTGAGAAATTATGAACTTTATGACTAAATGTTGCCTAGAATTTAATTTTATTTTATTGTAAAGATTATTATTTATTTTTCTTAAACCCGGGTTATGTTTATTTTAAATTATAAATAAATAAGACAACACTTTTTATGATTTAGTACGTTTATTTTTCAACATCATCATTTTCTACAATTAAAGCTAGAATTTAGGGTGTTACATAAATACCCCTTGACTCACTCCGAGTCAATAATAAATCCCGTTATGACTTTCCCACTAGCTTACCTCCTAGGATTGTCTTGTGCTGAGTAACCCTAGCATAACCAAATAATAATGAAGCACCACACACATGCCACATATATGCCAAATATGCCCAAAATGGCCAAAATATGAAAATCACCCAATTAATTAGAAATGGGTCCACATGCATATTTAATACACCTAAACATGCATATTATCATTTAATTGCATAATAAATCAATTATGGCCCTCCCGGCCTTCTAATCAAGGTCTTAAACCTTATTAGGAAATTTGGGGCATTACACTAGGGATTTAATAAATCAATGTTGGCTTAAAAGGTTCAAACGTTCCAAAGAATTTCCTAAATCATCTTCCTAAGCATGCATCATCTAGGATGTCATCTCAAATAGCAAGCAAACAAGTTCTAGGATAAAAATATTTTCATAATTTATTTTTAAAAATTCAGCAAGAATAAAAATTGTTCAATTACACAAAATTTACTAAAAATCATGATTAAGCTCTCAATTATTTAAGTGGATCCAAGTAAACATGGTAAGAAATATGCAACCAAGCACACAGATTTTTATAGCTTCATTCTCATTCAATTTATACAGCACATCATTCAATCATATTAGCATTGACTAATCATTGTCAACTTGATTCAACTAAAATTCTAAACAACCTAGACAAAACATAACAAACACAAAACAACACGACTAACAAAATAACATAATATATAAAAAAACAATAAATCCCTTCCCCCAAACTTAACCTAAATATTGTCCCCAATGTTTAAATAAAAGTTAAGGAAAAGAAACTTACCTGACACCTCAGACTGCTTAAAATGATACAGATTTAGATGGTGAATTAAAAATGGGGAAAGAAATTATTTTGGTTAGCCCATAATTCATTATGCTGGAGCCCGAAGTAGCGCTGCAACTCAAATTAGTCTCATATTTAATATCAAATAAAAATAAATACTCAAAATACTAAAATTAAAGTGCTCATAATCCAAAACTTAAATAAAACTAATAAAAAAATGCAAATAAAAGATTGGAATGCCTCCAAATGTGCTGCCCCATTGTAGTGACATTCATTGCTATCTCCTTAGGTTGCAAAGATAAAATTATTTGTCGACGCATCAATAAATGGTTGACGCCCATAATAAGCATCATACAAGACAACTTGAAGGTTGTCATTGTGAATGCCCTCAAGCTTGGCTAGATTTGGAATTGATAAGCTCCAATGTTCAACTTGACTTTCTTTGGAAATATAAGCATGATGGATGCAAATGAATGATGCTAATGGAGGTGGAGATGGTGGTTTTAGCCTTTCTTCACTACTTTGTTCAAACAATGTATCCACATCTTGAGTAGAGATAACATTCAACCTTACTATTTTCTCTCCCTTTTCTTCATTACTTTGGATTGAAGAGGGCTCCATTTTATGTGCAAATTCTTCCATTGGTAGCTCCATATCCTTACCACTTCCCAAGTAAACCTCTTCACTTAGTTCTTTCCCCCTTGAATTTTCCAAATTCCTCAAGGATGAATCTTGACTTTGAATTAAGGCGTCATTTTTAGCCATATACTCCATCATCAATACCTTCAATGAACATGATTGGGCCGCTTGGTGAGGTTTCTCTTCTATGATTACTTCTTGAAAATTATCTCAATTTTCCTCATTTGGTCCTTGAGTGCAAGTGTTAAAATTGGCTCCATATTGTTACAATTGCTCTCCCACCATTGGTTGGTCATTGAATAATTCCAATACCACCATTCATTGTATTTCCAACATCCAATAGGCTTCATCCACAGATACTTGGTAGAAATTGGTGGTACCATCTCCTCTTTCTACCCATTCTCTTGCTTTGACATTTAACTCATTGAGGATGACCTCTAATTGACACTCTTTGGACAAACCATAGTATGGAAACCTCATTAGCAAAGCTTTGCACCATGCCTTGTAATAAAGGCTCAAAGTGAAGTTGAAAAAAAAATCATGAGGAATCGCATATGAGACATCTCAAGTTCCTCGCAAGGCAAACAACAAACATAGAAAAAAAAACATAAAAGGAAAAAGGGAAAAAATGAAAAAATGAAAAAAAAAATTATATATATATAAACCAAATTAGAATCAAGAATCAATTATATTTGATATTGATTAAATAGTGCCCGGCAACGGCGCCAAAAACTTGATTGGTAAATTATGATATGCAAGTATACGCAATCGATTCAATTAATATAGATAGTAAATAAGAATCATTCCCACGGAGACTATAACCCAATTACCAATAATTGCTCTTTACTTTATATTTGGCAAGTAAAATTAAGATGAATAAATCTAACTACAAGCACAATTTCAATAACTGTAAGCAAAACAATTAATCAAAGGATAAAAATCAATAATAAAAAAACCTAGGGTATTAACTTCATCAACTTTTCATTCTATTAATTTTACTAATCATTTCTAAATTTCTTTCTTCTTATTCTAATAGCAGGTTAACAAAAATCGATTCCTATTTCTTTTCAAGATATAAGATCTCAACATATATGCATGTTTTCTACATCTTTATGATAAACTTAAACACATAGCAGGCATTTAGCATAGAAACCTAATTGCTACACAAGTCATACAGGTACTTTCGTCCAATATGTAACCTATGTCTATATGATGATAGCATATTCAATTCTCATCTTTCAAATATTGAATCAAAATCATAAATCAAGCAAATATTGATTAGGTATTTACTAGCATTAGGCAAACATTATATACATTAGAATAAAGAAGAAGAATCAATAGAACATCATAATAAAATTAAATAGAAATCCAAGCGACTACATTAACCCCTAGATAGAGAATTTAGTTCATATCAGACATGACTAAAACAACAAAATAATTATTCAGAAACATAAAATTCAAAAGCTTGAAGAAAATATGAAAGTGCAGAAAAATTTATCTCTGAATCAAATTTGTTCTCTAAATTCGTAATTAGAAATCTGACCTAACCCTAATTAATACCTAAAGTATGAATTTATACTGAAAAAAAAACGATTTCCTCTTTTTTTTCAAAGGTGGGTGCAACTTGGCCTTTCCTAGGTCGCGACCCGTGTCTTTTTTAAGCACTTCGGCATCTGTCAGGATTTGCAGGCGCCACGGCTCTCTAATTCCAGGTCGCAGCCCGCCTCTCCATGGACCTCCTAGAATTGCCTCTGTTTCTTCTAGCGTCGCGACTCTCTTTACTAAGTCACGGCCCTAATTCCTTTCAACAAACTTGCAACCATTGGCTTAGCTAGAGTCGCAGCCCTTAAGATCATGTCGCGATTCTAATTCCATTTTTTCTCTTAAAATTTTGACCTTTTTACATCCTTCCTTCCTCAAAAACTTAATATAACTTATCCTTAACACCCATTTGAATCAAATGACCACCAAAAGCTTCATTTTTCCACCATTTCCTCTTCTTTTCATGTTTAGCTCATGATTCAAAGTACCGACCTACAACAAAGACAAACACAAGTGTAATCTTGCACAAAACAAACATAAAGACTCAAGATTATCACAAAAAAACATTCTAAAATGACACTAAAATGGAGTTATCAGTTGCTAGGGGTGAGTTGGGTATTTTACCAGCTTTTAAACAGTAAATGACCATCCAACCATCCATTATGATTAAAAGAGAATCCAGCAGCTGACAACAATGAAGGACTTAGTCCTTAAATTTGAAGTGAGGGATTTAAGAAATGCACTTAAAAAAATGCTAGGAATTTTGAATATTACAAAATGATGTCAATTGTTGCTACTATACCCAAAATGCCATTCACATAATTTATATTGTTTCTCTATCATTTAACCGATTCCTCTCAACTTTCTCTCTTTTTCTATAGATTTCTCTACTCATGGTCTGAAGCACCTCCACCTCTGAAGGACCCAGACCCCCAAAGCACCCACACTGGCCCCCAAGGGATCCCTCCTCCAGCCTAACAGTGCCTCCACCCATGTCATGCTACCTACCCATACACCTCCAAGTTTTAAGATTTTTTGAAGAAAAAATCCATGGGTAAGGTAAAATATAAGAGAACTCAATGTAATGGCAAGTATTCCTCACTTAAGACACTAAATACTGCATTTCAAATAGATATGGGCATGATATTTGAATTTTTTTGCGATTTTTTTTAGATATGAAAATCTGAAATCTTCATAAAATTGACCTTACTCGATGGTGCTTAATGCCAGCTTGAAGGGGCCTTCAAAATGAAGATTTTCATGAAATATCCAACTTACTCAATGGTGGTTCGATGGTGACTCAATAGTTGCTCGATGGTGCTTGATGTGATTAAGGTCATTTTTCACTCGGATGTCCATTTGGGCTGATTTTTATTTTAATTTTGGTATTTTTTCAAGATCTACACGTTCGAAATATATATATACATTTGGGAAGTGTAAAGCTTGAAAAAATTGCAAAACATACCTCATGTCAAAGACATGTTTTGGTGTGTTTTCAAGTTTTAAACTTTTAAAATATGTATATGCACATATCAAACGTGTAGATCTAAAAAAAAATGCCCAAAATTAAAAAAGAATCACCCCAATTGGATACTTGAGTGAAAGATTACGTCTCTTGCAAGAATCGCATCAAGCACCATCGAGCAGTATCGAGCCACCATCAAGAAAAGTCGATTTTTTCATGACAATTTTGATTTTGAAGGCCCAATGAGATGACATCGAGCACCATCGAACGACCATCGAGCAAAGTCGCTTTTTTGTAGATTTCATAATTTCATATTTGAAAAAATCGTAAAAAAAACCAAAAAATTATACCCATATATGTTCGAAATACAGTGTTTAGTATCTTAAATGAAAGAAAGATCACTACATTTGAGAAATAATTACTTACTCATATATTTATATTCCAAAAATCCTCAAAATGTATGTTGCTTTTGGGTATTGTGTTGATTTCTACAAGATGACCGAAGTTATAGAGGTTTTTTTGTAAGAAACTTGGTGTTGGTGGTGTCGTGGCTGCCGTGGGTGGTGGTGTTGGTGGTGCCGCGAGGTGAGAGAGAGTGAACCGAGAGAGAAATAGAAGGAAAAGAGAAGAGGAAGTGGGAGGATAAATTATGTCAGGTGTATTTTGGGTATTGTAGCAACAATTGTCATCATTTTGAAATGTTCAAAATCCCTAGCATTTTTTTTAATTAGGACCCTCCATTAATCATAGATTTTTTTAGGATAATTCTTTGGTAGGGGTATTATTTTTGCTCATACCAGTAAGAGTTTTTTTGTTTTGACACAGAGAAATTGTAACCCAAATTTTTTTATATAATAGTATATATTGTATTTATAGCAGACATCCTACCAGTTTTTGATAAATTCATAATAATTTATAATGTTGAAATTAGGGTTCGAAGAGTGAATTACATTTGTGCCTGGTTTTTTTTATACGCATATAAAATAAATTATTTGAACTTTGATTTCGACAGACTAAATTATTCAGAATTTTTTGAAAAAATTAGTGGCGTGTCTGCTATAACTATAATGTTTATCGTCATGTAAAAAAAAATTATGTTATAATTTCTCCAGGTGCCAAAAATAGAAATACTCCTACCGGTATGAGCAAAAATAATGCCCCTACCACAGAAGCTCCCCATTTTTTATAAGGAAAAATATTGCATGCCATGTTCTAGTTTACATATATCTAAAAGTTATAATCTTAATTTTTTCACGGTGCTGATTATAGTTAAAGTAGAGATTCTATATATTTTCAAAAAATTTGAAATAGTTTAGGGGGTAAAAACAGAGTCCAAATTTTTATTTTCATTATGCATGTAATATTTTGTTTGGTCTGTTTTGGACATAATTTTCGTAATTCTAAATTATTTCAAACTTTCCAAAAACATCTAAAATGCGTATTCTAACTATAATAAATATTGTCATATAAATAAATTGAGATTACAATTTCTACGCATATGTAAATTGAAGCTTGCGGTATGGTATCACATAAAAAATAAAAAATATATATTTATTGTTTAATTAGTTTCACTGTCAATTTCTAAATATTTTCTTGTCAAGAGAAATTTATGTTTGCAACTTAATATATTATTATTATTATTATTATTATTATTATTATTATTATTATTATTATTATTATTATTATTATAGTGGAATTTATCCAATTAGATGGAATTCATTCATCTTATAAATAACTATCGAATCAATTTTAATTATTAATTATTAAAAGCTTAAATAAATTAGATAAAACTCAAAATTTTCATTTAAAAAAAAACAGAATACGTTGCCAATATAATGTATGTTTCTAACTTATTATACATGACTTTATTCTGTAATTTATTTTATATATATATACATATATATATATATATATAAGGAAGGCTGACGTGAATGACATTTTTAATATGATATTATATTTGTACTCAAAATTTGATTAAGATACTTTATTTTTATTAAAAATTAATATATAATATTTTTTTCAACTTATGCTCATATATTTTTTTATATTCTTAAATATTTAAATAAAATAAAAATTAAAACAAAAAAATTATATAAAAACTTGTTAAAAGTAAAAGTTTTTTCTTAAAAAATTAAACATTAATTTTTAAAAAAATTATGAAAATAAGATAAAATAAAATAAAATTATTGAATTTTACTGAAAAAGAAATTAAAAAATGTTATAAAAAATATTGAGAAAAAGTATAAAAATGATTTTCAAAATTTTTTTTTTTTTAAATTAATTGGGTGCCTATATATAATTTTAGGGTGCAAATATAATGACCCTTCTAACATTGACATGAAATAATTTCTATAGAATAATTAATATTTTTGCCCCTCAAACTTGTAATATTACCAGATTGTGTCCCCTAAAATATACAAAATATTAAAAATTCTCTCGAATTATATCATTTACAGAAACTTAATCCTTCTATTAGGTTTCGTTCTATTGTACCATTTAAATGTTGATGTGGGGGAGTGAAATGTTAGACCTTAGAAAGTCAGCGAATAGCGGTTCTTCTATGTAGGTATGGCATTCCCCCCTTGACTCTCCTAACGTCGAGCTAAGTGACTTCATAACCTTTGCGTAGCGTATTAGAATGAAGGCTACGCACCAACGCTCTCTTATCTATTAGCCTAAGCGTCTTCGCTAACTCGCTCGCCTACTATACCCTACTATACAATACATTGGTAGGGTAGGCTAACTCAGCCGCTTACTTCTACATTTCCATGTGAATGTCACATGTAGAATAATTAACATTTTTGTCGCTCGTTTTTTTAACTTTGACCATACCCATATTATGATCATTTTTCTTAAAAAGATAATTTAAAATTTTTATTTTTTATATTAATTCTTAAAAAATTAATTCAAACCTAATAATTTTTTTTTGGTGTTCTTCAATTCAACTTTATATTCTCATATCTAAACAAAATTGAAAATTCAATAACAACGTGTGAATTTCGTTAATTTCAACTTAATTTAAATTTTCCAAAACCAAAATTAAAAAGAGTAATCTCAACAAAATTTGATTTTATTATCATCATATTATCAGTCACTTATCTGAAAAAAGCTTGAAAGCCATTGTTCTTCCACAGACCCAAAAATATTCAAAAAGCTTCAAACTTTTAATCATTCTCATAATCGCATATTTACCAATAGATTCACCCTTGTTCTTCTAAAAACTAGTTGAAAAATTTAAGAGAAAAAAATAAAAAATTAATACTATATTCAGATAGACCCATCATTCTTCAATTCAACACGCACGTCGCAGGCCAAGCTCCATTATCGGACCTCCATGATCCCAACTAGTCGTTGTCTCTCCAAAAACCCAGATCCCGACTTTCGTCCTTATGAATCTAGAGAAAACATAAGGAAGGAAGAAAAACCCATTTGAATCCACTTTTTTTTCTTTCAAATCTCACATGTTTTAATTTAAGTAATTAATAATGAATTTTATTTTTTTTTATTGAATTTTCAATGATTTTTCTTTAATTTTTTAAGATTTGAATTATTTTTTAAGAATTAAAAAAATAGATTTTTTAAGTTTTAAATTATTTTTTTTTTGTATAAAAAAATACATAATTTGGTAATGATAAAAGTTCAATGGACAAAAATATTAATTATTTCACATGTGGCATTGATACGAATTTAAACAAAAAAAAAAATAGAATGAAAGCTAATTAAATTACTATGTTTATGTAAATGTAACAGTTTAGAGAACTATATTTTAGGGGAGGAGTCATAAATTCATGTCCAAAAAACTGCTAATTATTCAATCTAGTATAATTATTAGTTTTCTTAATTGCTTCTAGCTAGTTGTTTAAAGCTATATATGTATATAATTTAATTCATATCTTATCAGTCAAATCCAGTTGTTGATGCTTGATGATCGATAATTTCCATTTCATCGTCTTCTTTCGTTATATTATAGTCAATAGTCAATTCTGTGGTACTTCTTTTTATATTATATTCACTAATATAATCTAGAATTATATTAAGTATACTATTATTAGAAATGTACATTATATATAAATTCAGCAACCTGAGAAAAAAAAAGCACAATATAATATTATAAATAAACTATTGCATTAATAACAGCAGAATATCCTGGTGTGTGTAAGCAACACCTTATGATGTGTATATATGTTTAAATGTTTAAATATTTAGATATTTGGTGCAAAACCCTTTATTTTATTTACAAAAATTGGGACAAATCCTACCATCAAAAAATTTAGTGATAAGACCTCCGATTCTTTTACAAAAGTTAAAGACAAACCATCCAATCAAAAATTTTGTTGGCAAAATCCCATATTCTTTTACAAAAATTTCAACAAATCCCCCAATCAAAAATTTTGATGGCAAAACTCTCTCCCGTTAATAGTTTGTTGCAAGTTATCACTTTTAGATATTAAATGTCATGTCAGTAAGTTAAGTGTCAATTAAGATACACGCAGTAACATTATATAGTGTCACATGTCAAAATTTTAAATAATAAATTTAATTAATAAAAAATATAAAAAATAAATTTAAAATCTTTTTCAATTTTAAGTTTTGTTTAATTTTGATTATGTATTATTATTATTTTAAAACTTTACAATAATAATAAATAATTAAAACACTAAAACAAAACTTAAAATAGAAATAATAAATTTAAAAACCTTTTTCAATTTTAAGTTTTGTTTAATTTTAATTATTTATTATTATTGTTATTATTTTAAAACATTAAAATAATAGAAAAAAATAATTAAAACACTAAAACAAAACTTAAAATACAAATATAAATTTAAAAACTTTTTTCAAAACTTAAATTTATTTTAAAAAAAAGTTTTTAAATTTATTCCGTTCAAAATTTTAATTTATTTGAAAAAAATTCTTATTTTTTTTATTTCAAGTTTTTTATAAAAAAATATAATATTTTAATGTTTTATAATAATAATAATAATAATACATAATTAAAATTAAACAAAAAATTAAAATTTATTTTTTCTATTTTCTATTAATTAAATTTATTATTTTAAAAATATTAATTATTTTTTAATATGTGGCCATATAAAGTGTTGACACTTAACTTGTTTACATGATATTTAAAATATAAAAAAGTTAATTTGCAACAATCTATTAACATAACAGAGTTTTGCTACCAAAATTTTTTATTGGGGGGTTTGTCGCAATTTTTGTAAAAGAAAAAGAAATTTTGCCACTAAAATTTTTAATTAGGTATCTGTTGCAACTTTTGTAAAAAAAATAGATGGTATTGCCGCAAATAGCACTTAAATATTTACAAACTATATGTATGAAAGCCTTTATCTATACAAGCAAGCATCTGTGATAAGGTTCATTAATTTTTTCATCTCAGTTGTTATGTTTGTTTTTATCCTAGTTGGAGTATAATTGCTCTTAAATTATCTGTTTCATTATTTTAATCAACGTGGTTTGTCATTATTTAAGTCGTTTCTTCTGTGAGATCTATGCAATTTTATTTCCGCTTTACCTCCAAGACTTTTGTCCTTTGTAACTTTTGAATGATTGTTTTCCAAAAAAAAAAAAAAGAAGAAAAAAGAAAAATTAACATGATAAGTGATCCTTTGCTTATTGTTCAAGAATTATAATAGGATCCACAATTCGGTGGTGGGTCAATCGGTTCACTCTTGAGCCATATGTTTATGCACATTAGTAGAATATGATGGCGGCGGCAGCTACGGCTAAACTTTTGTTCTATCCGTGCATAAGCTGTAATATTCATAACCTATTATGATCATATATGAGAGAATTTCATCACTGCTATTACAAGATATTAATTAATATTTGCTTCGTTTTGCATTTTTTTTCTTAGAAAAAAAAAAGGTTAAAAATGCCTAAGTTTTAACATTATTAACAAAATATTTTTTTTAAAGTTTATACTTTTTTTGAATTTTTTGTGTTTTGTTCAATTACTTATTTAGATTTTGTATTTTGATAAATTCATATTTTGAATCATTTTACAAAATATATGGTCCAAAATATAATTTGTCAAACGGTCCAAGAACAAACAGACAATTATCACATTCCACAGTCATTCAGTATTCACAAACAGATACATGTTTATGACATTCAGCACTCAGCATGTATCACATAATAACTTATAAACAACCATACTAATAAGCAGGTGCCAGCAATCTCAGTACTAATTAGCACACATTTGCTGAAGATATAGCATTTCAGGGCACAAGCTCAACATGGTATCTCATGCGCACAGGTAAAGCATATATATCACATTTAAACAATTATACATGTAACCACATAAATAGTTACCAAACCATGAGTCGAGCTTGACTTCGGTGATGTGTGTACATACCCAGCCAGTCTACAGGAACCTTAACCTTGGCATTGCTCTGATACCAAGTTGTAACGCTCTGGCTACCCCAGAACAGTTACGGTGAACAGTGAACCGGAAATTTGACTCGCTACCCGAATCTTTTGGTTAAAAACGTGATCTAAGTGTTATTAACAGGCTAAGGTGTAAAAACCAGTAAAAAGGAAATGATAACTTGCATTAAGTAAATAAACTGCTCATGAGCCATTCAAAACATTTACAAGCTGTTCAAAACACAAAAGGGTCGCTACAGCTTCAAATTTACAATCCTCGCCGACCTAAGCGGCAAAAATAGGGTAAACCCTTAGTCCCTCTGAGAACTCCCTGACCGTGGTGGTCAAGCGGCCCAATATGTACACAACACCGCCAAGGCTCTCCACTCAGGGTTGGGCGAGCTTCTCTTTCCTTTTACCTGCACCACATAGCACCCATGAGCCAAGGCCCAGCAAGAAAACACAATAAAGCATGACATAATATCAACAACGATCATAATAACCATTCAGGTCCATCAGTCCATAACAGATAGGTGACAATAGCCAAAGTCACAAAAGATGGGTACAGCTCCCTCTAGCCATGTGACAATAGGGTCACCAAGGCTTAATTGATAAGTGGCTCTCTCATAAGTTTAATCAGGAAAGGTGCATGGTGATTGGTCACCAACATAACCTTCCTCCCGACTCTAGAGTCGTAACTATGGACAACGTCCCTTAGCCATGTGACAAACAGTCACCGAGGCCATATGCCTTGGCTATAAACATCTGGTCTTAGACCAGGCAAGCGCTTATAGGTTCTTCGACCTTAGGGCTGGTCCCGCATTAATGCCATAGAGCCATTCAATGCGTGTTCATCGACTTTAGGGTCGGTCCCTGACTAGTCAGTACAATAGACAAATAATCAGCATTCATTAGCATTTAATATGCAATCCATGTCCACATACATCAACCAACATGTTTCAATAACAAATCATGCATGTCATATACATATACAGGGTGCAACTGTATCCATACACTGTTTTCTTACCTCTGGTTCAAGTGAAAGTTATTAAAAGAACGACCCCTGAGAACGATCAACCTTTAGATTCCTTGACGGTCACCTGGTCATAACCAAGATATAGAATTCATTAATAAAAATGATAACAGAGGGTTCCCAAACCATAACCTAGCCTCTGAGACATCAAACACTACTCAACTGGGTACTAGGTTCAACCCCGAGGCTTAAGGCTTGAATCCCTAAGCTAAAAACATCATTCTGGCCAAAATTGCTCTAAGGGACGTGGCCCTCCCCTGCTGCGCCGCGGCGGGCCCTTCAGACAGAAGTGGCCTTCTCTACCAGCGCCAAGGGCCGCGGCGCACCACAACCTCGCCGCAGCGCCCAGCCCAGACCAGCCAAAAATGACAGCACGTACCTGAAATCTTTCCCCTGTGTTTTCCCTTGGAACCAAGCCCTCTAACCAGCTCCAAACCTCCTCCAAACACTCAATTAAACCTCTAAACATCACCCACAACCTCCCCTCGTCAAAACCCAACCTAAACTTCAATTAAAACCTCTTCAAATCCAAACTTCCAACAAGAATCAAAAGCTGAATAACTAAAGGGAAAAATAGAGCACAACCTGAATTCAATGACTAAAACTCACCTCAAAATCAGCTTTGAACCTTCCTCAATGGTTGAACCAAGTCCACAACCTCAGCCCTTGGATTTCTTAGCTTAATACCCCACTTTGAGCTCAAGAACACCAAAGAAGAATATGGAGAAGGGTGGTGTACGGGAAGGAGAAAGACACTCTGTTTTGGCTCTGTTTAATTCCACATGCTTCTACAGCCAATAGCCAACTTAAGTCATACAAATCCAAACCTAAATGACCAAAATACCCTTAAGTCACTTAAAGCCTCTAAAACCATTTCAAGGGTAAAATTGGTACTTTCCACTTAACCCGTTAATCATAATTAACGCTTCCCAATTCCCCGCTAATCTCAATAATCTCAAACGTCAATAATTCATATCCCATTACCCTAAAATCCCTGGTAACGCTCTAACCATTAAAAACACCCTGAGACTCTCCCCGAGCCCCGAGCTCAAACCTGTTATGACCAACTCGATAAATCATAATTAAAGATCGTCTCATGCCGAGATACTCAAACCAATCCACATTATAATGTGGTCTCACAATATATCATTAACATACAAACAAGTATACAATTATACCCTCAACGGGCCAAATTACCAAAACACCCCTGTAAACAAATGTGGATCCACATGCATGCATTTAACATCATATTATAATATAATTCTCATAAACATGCATAAATACATTTAATGGTATAATTAAACAGTTATGGCCCTCCTGGCCTACTAATCCAGCCATTAAACCATATTAGGGAATCCGGGGCATTACAGGAGGAGACTGAATCTGAAGAAGACCCATCAAAAGCCTATCCTGTTGCATCTAACCCAAAAGGCACCACACCACTGGCATCTCCCAAATTGTCTTCCAAACTCCCTAAACAAAAAGGTGCTCCTGTCCGTACCTCAGGTTCTTTCAAAGCTCATTCTCTTACTTTCTACTTTAATGATAATGAGAAAAACATGCAATTTTATGAGCATCGTCACTTTATTAGTGAGCATAATTTCCTTTTTTCTCCTCATCGTGTTTTTGGGGTCTTACTTACTTTAGAGGAAAGGGGCTGGTTGCGATCTTTGTCTAGGTTTGATGGGTTTGTGCCTCGGGTTGTTAAAGAATTTTATGTCAATTTGAATGATGAATTGTTAGACCAGTCTTCTTTTATGTTTCATAAAGTGTATGTTAGGGGACATTGATATAAGTTTAGTCCTTCTAAAATTGCTAAGGCCCTCAATCTCGTTCCTGTTGAGATTGATGATTCTATTGAGTTTGCAAAGGATCAAGTCTTGTTTGACTTGGTTGGTCAAGCTATGGTGTGGGAACCAAGCACCTCTCTACGAGTCTCAGATCTCACTCCCTATTATGGTGCTCTTTTCAAATTTGCAATGTTTAATTGGATGCCTACCACTCATTCCTCGACCATCACTCAAGATATGGCTTTTCTATTGTTTAAAATTGGGGCTGGTGTCACCATCGATCTTGCTGCTATTATTTTTTATCAAATCATGTCCTTGAGTGGTGCCAAACGCAAGGGCCAACACTTGATGTTTCGGCAAGTCATTTATAAAATTTTGGACTCTCAGCGTCCTTTGAAGAAGTCCCATGAGACCTTGACTTCTCCTTTGGTTGGTCCTACCTACACTGTCAAAGATGACCATGCTCCGTCCACAGCTCGGAAGGTCAAAGGCATTAATCTGGTTGGTTTTGGTTCTGGCAATGTTGTGACTGACACTCCTGCTGTCCCGACCGATCTCGCTTATGTCCAGACATGAATTACAAGTCTCTCTGACCGGTTCACTCTCATGGAGGATACTCAGCGCCAAATTCTTGCTTCGTTGGCCATTATCAATGCATCCACCTCTCCTGCTCCATGACGGATATCGTTCCTTTTGCTTTCTTTTTATTTGCTTTTGCTAAATGTAAAAGAACACTAGATTTGTCTTTATATTGATATCGTTTCCTTTGTTCTTTGACATTTTCTTAGACAATGAGGGGGAGAGAGAGTAACTCTATTTTTGGTACTTTGATTATGTTGTTTGACCTGCTGTTTCTCATTGGTTTTTGTTACCTGTTTTATCTTGTGCTTTGATTATTTTTGGTAGGGGGAGTCATTTTGTGACTCTTGTGATTTTAAGCACTTACTTGTATTTTGCAGGGATCTTTTAAAAATAGATATGCTTTGTCTATAAAATTGCCAAAGGGGAAGATTGTAAATCCTAAAATTAGCATATTTTATAGAAATATCGTTTTATTAAAAGATCAATTTTTTGTTTCCCTTTATTGTGTTTTTCGGAATTAACTTTCCCTTTCTTGTGATTTGTAGAATATTTACATTCCTTATTTAACTTTATTTGATTATAAAGGGAAGCAATATCTTGCAAATATTCAGTACTTACTCAAAATCATTGCTGGAATATTTGACATTATATTTTCGTGTAGCTCAAGATTTTAAATTCAGGAAACTGTATCTTTAATATCATTAATTATTATTTTTATCTTGAGCATGTTTTCGATCCGACACAGGTCTGAGCTGTCTCCACCAAAATCGTATCTGTCGGATCAGCATCTTCTAAAAAAGGCAATTCTTCATCAATCAAGAATATCTTCAATTATTCTTGCCTTTATTAGGAGATTCTTTCTCAGCCTTTATGAGCACGAAAATGGTCTCTATAAATAGGTGTCTAAGGCTTTGAGAAAAAGTGGACTCTTAGATGCATAATTTGTGAGTGTATTATAATATTTGTGAGAGTTCCTTATTTTTACTCAAGATCATAGTATTCACGTGATCTTGTAGAAATATGAGAGTTTAGTTTTTGTGGTGAGTTTATACCACGTTCATTAGTGAATACACATTGTAATTTGAACACAAATTTTATAAGTCTTCCGGAAAGGATTTTTACAAGCCTTGTGTCGGGAGGATGCAAGCACTCGCTGGCCATTAAAGGGAGTTCAAGTGGTTGAGCGTTTCAATCAAGATCAGATTAGTGAAGAGAAGTACAACAAAGTTGCGGCAAATCTCAAGAGGGAGTCTTGTTTTGTTTAAGTCAATATTTTGTACTTGTGATTCTTTATTAATTGGTTTTATTCTCTGGGCGTGGCCCCAAGGAGTAGGTTATCCGAAAGGGTTTCTGAATCTTGTAAAAATTTGTTGTGTTCTTTATTGTTTTGCAATGTCTTTTTATTGTGTTCAGTTTCTGTCGTGACAAGTTCGGATTGTGTCCCGACAGAATTGCAATCTGCTTAAATAGTTAATTACCATTCCGCACTTTAATTAATTCACATGGTTTAATTAATTTGGTAATTACAAAAAATGGAATTTCACATTTATTTTATACATATATTTAAAATTTCGCATATTAAAGAATTTTTTTTAATTGAACTCTTTAATTCAATAAATCTTATGTATTAACCTTAATATTTTTCCACATAAATATAAATATATGAGACTGTACTTTTATAATTATAAATATAAATTAGTAAGATGTCTCTAGTAACCATTGATATAATCATTTCATGTAATTAATTTCTCCAATAATTATTCCATATTTAGAGCATAGTTAAATTAACATTTTACCACTGCAATTACCTTTTTATCCTTAAGTATAATTAATTATTTATTGTATAGTTAATTTATAATATTAATTATAAATTTGAACTTGAAACCATTAAATTCTAAAATTAATACTTAAGGGAACAATATACAATCTTCTACAATGGAAGTTTGGATTACATGCATATCCATAGATCATGTTCCCAACTGCTTACATCAATGAACCTCATCAAAATATAAGTCCTTAGCTTGTTTAACAAACCAACTATGACAAATGAATCAAAATATCCAATTAACATAAATATGAGTTCATGATCACTCAAGATTCAGAGTGATCTACATATAATCATCGTTTAATACGATTGCCACTCTATGTAAACGATACTTGAATAAAGAGACAAATACATATTGAGTTCAATCCTATATAATCTTAGGAAATTTCTACGGTAGGGGCTTCAAAAAGAGTCTTGCTGGTGGAGCTCTTTGGTGTTCTTGACCCGTGAATAGTTTTTGGCGCTAATAGGGATGGGTGACACACACTGTACAGTGTGTGGCGCCTAGCATCAGGGATTTTTATCCCTGGGATTTGAATTTTGAATTTCGAATTTCAAATAACTTTGTTTAATCATTTATTTAATTATTATTTTTTAATTATGATTTAAATAAATAATTAAAAGAAAACATCGAATCAGTTTTTAATTTGAATTATACTTCAATTAAATAAAAATTATTTAATTAGATTAAATATCTTTATAGGTCTGACAGTACGTAACTTTCAAAAGAAGCTTGAATTATTATTTTGAATATAAATTCTCTCTCTAAAGCGATAGTTTTTTTTAAATCTGAAAACTATTCTAAACCTTATCTCTGCCAAAATCTCTCTAGATCTTATGTGCTGAGTACATCTAGGGAGTCACATAAATCAACCTTTTGAATCCTACGTGCCCACACACATCCTTGTGTGTTTGAGGATTTGTCTGGAAGATCAAGGTGTGAGATCTCAAAACACTGGATAAGAAGATCGTTGATTTATACTAAAAGACTCAAAGACACTTGATAGGCTACAAGAGGTAATTCCTAATCTATTTGTATGTGATTTAATATTTATATATGTGTATGGTCCTGGCTAGTATTAATATTTATTAAAATGGGTCAATATATTCTGCTGCGTACCTTTGATTTGATCATTTAATACCAACATTTAGAGCATCTTGCAAAATTTCAGATAATTTACAGTGTCGAAAACTAGTTTAAAAATAAACACGTGTGACTAATTTTTTTATGCGCATGAAAAACAACATATTTGAACCTAGTTTTCAACACTGTAAATTATTCAATTTTTTTTTGAAAATGTACAAAAAGCTCTAAATAACTACAATATGCACAGTCATAAAAAAAATCGTGTCAAAACTGTTCGCGGGTCAAAAATACAAAAGAAGTCCACTGGTGTGGATTTTTTTGAACCCCCTACCACAATTTCCTCCTATAATCTTATTATACAAACTAACTCTACTAAGATGTCTATTCACATTAGTAATCTAGATTTAGATCATGTGTATTCATAATACTAGTGGACCATACTAGTAATAATTGATTAAAGATTCATAACTTTAATAAACGGTAAATTATTTAATCTATTATCTAAAATCTTAATTCTATCATACTTATACAAGATTATAGTTACGAATTATGAATTTTTTTTATATTTATCTAAATATTATTCAACAAAATAAGAAACATAAATTATATAAAAATACTTTTTACAAATTTGATAAATAATGTACTAATTACATATTTTAAAGGCACCCGCCCAACAATTTTGTCACTAATATTCTTGATTAAAATTATATTTTAAGAAAAATATCATTTAAAAAAAGGTGAAAATTTTCAAAAAATTGTTATCATTTGAACGCCTACTATTATTATGCATTATTAACACTTTGAATAAGTCGAGATAAAAACTTGATTATATATTCAAAACCATTGCATAATATCTTAAAACAATGTCAGCTTTATATTGAAAAGAAAAAAAAATGTCAAACTACTTATATTTTCATTGCTACCATTGCTTTGCATCCATACATCATTTAGTTGTTTATCAAGACAAAGTTTGATAAGTAAATAAGCTTTCAAAATATGTCCCTAAATATTATAAGTAGTGATGTAGTAATTAATTTTTGTCAACCAATCACATTTATTTAAAATGAAACTCATTTTATCAAAAAATAGTACCATATTAATATATGTAATATTTGGGTACATTTATCATTACTCATAAGACATTGGGTAACTCTTCGATGCATAATCAATTTAAATGTTTCAATGAAAGAAATGAAAAAATATTGAAATGTTTTTACTAATATTATGTGAATATGATCGTTACAAAATTTTATTTTATTCAATAATATTGCAAGCGAAACTATCCAAAAATTTAAATTTATTATACTTGTATAATACCAAACTTAATAATTTGGCACGAGACCTCAGACACATTTTAGAAGTTAACAAGGAGAGGAGGTAGTAACTATTTCAATTGAAATATAACGATTGAAAGTTTCCTCGTAAAATATGAGTATATACAATTAATAAACCTAAAATATTGGATAGCTTCATGACCAATATTCCCACATATACGATTCATGTAGAAGAAGAAGATTATAATTTCAAGAGGAGTGCACTATTTGATTTTTATTTATTTATTTATGAATTGCAATGACAATTTGAAATTTGAAATTATTTTTTAAAATCGATCATCATTCTGTTGATTTTGTAATACCCAATAACAAAGCTATAAGATTTTTAATTCCATTAAAATAATTGAGTCTTACCATAGATATTTGACTGAATTTTAATGTGATTTTTTTTTCTTTAGAAATATGGAAATCACATCATAGTAACCAATTACCAATTTTCTCAGTTTTAGAGTAGTAAGGAGCTACTATTATGCATAAAAAAATGGTAGTTACTAATTAACTAACAACAAAATCGTAATTGGTTACTAATATTTTAGTAATAACAATAAGATAGTAGCTTGTTACTAATTTCAATAAATAGACAACTACACGCTACTATTCTAGTAATCATATTTCAAATAGTAACTGTAAATACTTAGAAACTAAACGATTTAGTTACCAGTTACTACATCATAACTATAAATAATAAAAAACATCACAACAACTAAAAAAAATAGTAATAACCAATTACTTATAGTTTAATTTTTTTTGTTGGGATAGTTTAATTAATATTACATTAATTGGTTACTTAACTAGAAAAAAACATTACAATAATCACTTGGGAAATGAAGTATATGTAACTAAATACTAAAAAAAACCCAAATAGTGTGCAAAAAAGATAAAAATTAGAAAATAAAGCAAAATTAGTAACTAGTTACTAAACAAGAACAAAACAGCACCAATAATATTAGTAACTAGTAACTAAACTAAGAATAAAAGTCAAATTTGAAAATCAATTTAAAAAATGCGTACGAATAAGCTTCAAAGCATGATTAAGTTGTAATATTAACAATAACTAACCAAAAACATATAAAAAAACTTAAAAATACACAATTAATAATCAAAAAAGAAAATATTAAAATTAATAAGGGAAAATTGAGGCTAAAATACTCAAATTTTGTGTTTACTTATGAACGAATACCAATTTTTTTTTTTTGCGGTAAAAGTACCAAAATGTTACTTTTCATTTCATTACGTAGGTACCAACTGCTAAGTGTTACTTTTGACCAAGGAATAATGATATGTGCACCAAAACTATGCACCAAAATGTTACACTAATTAACGTGACACTGTTTTTTAAAACAATGGTCCTACCTAAAATAGATTTGAATGATTAAATGAAATTGTCACGTGTATTGGTGTAATGTTTTGGTGCACATATCATTATTCTTTGACCAAGATATATACGACTAAAATACTTAAACTTTGTGTTTAATTATGGCTAAATACCAAAAAAAAATTCACCGGCAAAAGTATCAAAACATTAAAATAATAATAATTTTTTTTTCCATTTTAAATTCCTATAGTAATTTTAAAATAAAAAATATATATTTTTAAATTGATTTAAAAATAAAAAACATCTTAAAAACTATTTGAATTAAAATTAGAAGAAAATAATTAAAAAATAAATCCTAAAACTAACTTTAATAAAGATTTATATAAAAATTAAATCATAAAACTAATTTTTCCCCTTTGTCCTTTGTCCTTCTCCTCTTTAATTTTGCTTTATCTTCTTATTTTAATTAAAACTGTTTTTTAATATATTTTTTTGTTTTTAAATCAATTAAAATATACTTTATCATTTTTTAATTTTAAAATTATTATAGGATTTCAAAAAATGAAAAAAAATGATTTTTTTTTAATTATTTTAACATTCTAGTACTTTTACAACATTTTTTTTTTTATATTTATCTGTAAGTAAATACAAAGTTTATGTACTTAAGCAACAAATTTCTTGGTCAAAAGTAAGACTCAACGGTTGGTACCTATGGAATAGAAGAAAAAGTACCAAATTTTCGTTAAATTTTTATTTTGATATTTATCTATAAGAAAACACAAAGTTTAGGTATTTCAACTACAATTTTCCCTAATAACAATAATATGAAAAAGAACAGGAAAATAAATTTCTAAAATATTACAATTATAATTAAATATTTAAAAAAGTCTTTAATTACATAAATACCTTGAAAAATAATATAAAATACTTAAACACATATCTCTAACAATATGGTGTTTTTATTTGAAGTTTACATTTAAATAGGATTAAAAATATCATAATTTAGATTAAAAACCTAAGATCCCATCAAAAAAATTAATAACTACAAAATTTGGTATACATTGGAAAAGAAATTAACAATCAGAGATTTGGTGCAAAATGACTCTTAATGGTGTATGAAAGTAAGTAAATGTCCTTGTTTTTAATTTTATAGTAAAAAACCTTAACTACCTTTTTAATATTACATATTACTAAATATGCCATTTAGCAAATTACTATTTTATTTTAAATATTTTAATATTATGGCATATGTATATTAGTTTTTAATTTAAAGTTATTTTGATTTTTTTTTTTCGTTTTTTATGGGTTGTTGAATGATATACCATACCACAAAGATACATATACTAAGTTGAAAAATAATATATCAACAAAACGTACAAAATTATTACTCAAAAATGTATATACCACTACACCAAATATGTGAATTAGTGACATTTCTAAATGTCATTATTATTAATATTTAGTGACATTTGTGGCAAATGTAAGTTATTCTAGTATCACTAAAAGTTCAAGTGTCACTAAATTAATTTTTTTAGTAGCATTATAACATGTCACTTAATTATAATTAGTAACATTTTGAAATGTCACTAAATTGTTTATTATTTATTTATTTATTTTTATATTCAAAGAATTCTTTTAGTGACATTTCAAAAATGTCAAAAATGCTAATAAGTTATATTAGTGACATTTTTTTTAAAATGCTATTGAAAAATATTTTTATAATATATAGTTTGTTTCAATTAAAAGAATATTTTTATGTTTTCCTTGTTATTTTTCTTGTAAAAATAATCAAATCTAAAATAAATTGGGTTTATATGTGTAATTATTATTTTAATATAGAAGAATGTGTGTTTAAATCTAATAAAGCATTATTTATGTTTATTCCAAAATTTAAGCCCTCTTTTAATTAGAAATCCATTACACAAGGGTGTTTAATTTTTTATTAAGAAAAAATTAAATCAAAAGTTATATTTTATAAGCACACATATTTTTCTAGCTAACCTTCGTTTTTATTTGATCATATCATTAATTGTGATAGACTCAAATTTTTATTTAAAATGTATGTAGTAATTTTTCTAATTAAGTAATTTGATATTTTTTTCCCAGTATTAGTGGATAAGAGTTGGATGAACCAATCTAGATTGAGTGATTCATATAAAGAATGTGTTAATTTATTTCATGATTTCGCATTTAAAAATCCAAGTCATGAAGAAAAAATTATATGTCCTTGTGTAAAGTGTGGTCTTATTACACCTATCACTCGCACAATTGTATTTGAACATTCGATATGCAATGAATTTGTGGAGGGTTACACTAAATGAGTATTGCATGGAGAAACTTCTTCGCATGCTGCGTAGAATGTTGAGACTCCTAGTGAAATTCACGAGTCATATTATACAGTTGATATGCAAGGAGTTATACATGATGCAGTTGGAAAAAATATTGGAGGTGATGAATGCGAAATTGAAAATGATAATCTTCAAGGAGAAGGCGATGAACCAAATGCGAAAGCAAAATAATTTTATAATTTGATAAAGATGCAGAGAAAGAATTTTACCCAGGTTGTACGAGTTTTACAAAGCTCTTATTTGTTATTCAATTATTTCATATTAAGTGCATGTGTGGATGGAGTGACAAATCGTTTGGCAATGTACTTTGACTTATTTAAAAGAGCGTTACCAAAAGGTGAAACATTACCCAATTATTTTTATGAGACCAAAAAATTAATCAACATGCTAGGACTTGAGTACAAAAAAATTGATGCATGTCCGAAAGATTTCATGATGTATAGAAAAGAACATGATAATAACACAGAATGTAAAGTATGCTCTACACCAAGGTATGTTAAATATAACAATTTTTATTCCTATTTTTCTTTTAGCCGACATACATTCTAGATTAGACTAACTTCACATTTTAATTATCAAAATAGGAGTGAAGCTAAAGTCTTGCGCCACTTTCCATTGATATCAAGGTTACAAATATTATTTATGTCATAAAAAACATATGATTTTATGACATGGCATCATAAAAAAGATCATACAAGTGATGGTTGTATGAGACACCCAAGAGATTCTCCAGCATGGATGACTTTTGATCACAACCACAAGGATTTTGTTGCAGATCCACGAAATGTTAGACTTGGGTTAGCTTCTGATGGAATGAATCCTTTCAAAACATTAAGTATTAGCCACAGTAAATGGCCAGTTATTTTGATACCATATAATCTTCCTCCATGGATGTGCATGAAACCACCTAATTTTATTATGTATTTGCTCATACTCGGTCTAGATGCATTTGGAAATAATATTGACGTATATCTGAAGCCACTAATTGAAGAGCTAAAAGAGTTATGGGAGGTTGGAGTTGAAACTTTTGATGCATCTACCATAAAAAACTTTAATATGCAGGCATCACTACTATGGACTATCAGTGACTTTTCAGCATGTGCAAACTTATCAAGATGGAGCACAAAAGGAAAATATGCATGCCCATCTTGTCATCAAGACACTTGTTCTTTGTGGTTGAAGTACAGTAAAAATAATTGTTATATGGGTCATCGACACTGGTTCCTACACCATTAAGTGGCTCTATGATATTGGATAAGTTAACAGGCTACAAATTAAATTTGGGAAGACAATTGTTAATCCTCCCATTGCCATATGGTTGGAAAAAAAGAGAGTATATTTTTTGAATTGCCATATTGGAAAGATAATTTATCACGACACAATCTTGATGTGATGCATCTTGAAAAGAATGTATGTGAAAGTTTGATTGTGACATTATTGAGTTTAGAAGCAAAAAACAAAGACAATTAGAATGCACGTCTTGATTTAAAGTATATGGGTATTAGATCTGAACTTCATCCAAAGGAGAGTGGGTCTAAGAAAATTGTCTTCCCCCTGCATGCTTTACATTAAGTAAAAATGAAAAAAATGTCTTCTGTTAATTTCTGAAGAAAATCAAAGTTCCAGATGGATATGCTGCCAATATTTCTAGATGTGTTGATGTAAGGCAAAGAAAAATTTATGGGCTCAAAAGTCATGATCTTCATATTATTATGACTCAATTAATACCACTAGCATTGAGGGGAATATCAAGTTCACATGTACGTCAACATTTAAGTACTTTGAGCAACTATTTTCGCATGATGTATTCAAAAGTTGCTCAACCATAAGATTTTATGCAACTTGAATAACAAATACCTATTATTCTTTGTAATCTTGAAAAATTATTTCCCTCATCATTTTTTGATATCATGGTTCATTTGGTGATACACTTAACATATGAGGCAAGAATTGCTAGACCATTAGTTTACCATTGCATGTATCCTATTGAAAGGTATAAATATTGATTGATTTTCATTTTATTTAATTGTAAGATGTTTGTTTCAATATTTTTTCTAATTTTTTTTATGTATAATTATAGATACTTGTCTAAATTAAAGTCATACGTTCAGAACAAAAGCAAACCAGAAGGTTGTATTGCTAAATGATATTTAACTGATGAATGTTTGCCGTTTTGCTCAAGATACATAGAAGGTGTGCACACGAAATTTAATCGCAAGCCTAGAAATTACAGTAATATGGAACCAAATGGAGAAACACTGCCTATTTTCCAAATGACAGGTCAACATTTGGGCATTAGATGAGGATACTAAAGTTAAGGCACATTGGTATATGTTATTTAATTGCAATATCGTAGATTCATTATTGAGTAAGTATCATTTATTATATCTCTAATACTAATTCATTTTGTAGGGAACATCGTAATATGATTGCACATCAAAACTCTTGTCAAACAACAATGACCATAGATCAGATTCATAGCCAATCATTTCCTTCACGGTTTGCTAACAAAGTAAGTTTTATTTATTTATAAAATTTTCATTAAGTTTATAAGTCATATACAAATTGACTATTACTTTTTGTTAAGTCAAATAGAAGAATTATATGATAATGGGGATAATCGAGTATCTAAAGTTTTACGTTGTTTGGCAAAAGGACCAAACAATGTTTCCTTTCGATTTAAATAAAATCTAATGAACGGTTTCAGGTTTCACACAAAAGAAATCGAAAAGAACTTAAGAACTCAAAATAATTGAGTTATCATGATTGCCAAGACTCAAAGTTTCGCAAGTAGTAGGGATCCAAATCTTGTTTTTGGAGAGGTTGCATTTTATGGAATGTTAACTGATATTATAGAACTAGATTATTCTTCAAGAAATCGTGTTGTGTTATTTAAGTTTGATTGGGTTTCAAGAAGTGGCATTAAAATTGAAAATGATTGCATAAGAGTCAACTTTTCAAAATTGTTACGTGATGATGAGCCCTTTATACTAGCTTCTCAAGCAGAACATGTAATGTATGTAGAAGACCTCAAACATGAAGGATGGCATGTTGATTTAAAAATAAATCCTAGAGACTATTATAATATAAGCGTGCAATCACATGATGAGAATGTGGAGTCTTATTTGCAAACTGAGGTTTGTAGTACAATTATTGATGTTGTAGATGAAAATATTAGTTTGGTTAGGGAAGATATGCAGGACATAACTATTGATACATCTGTGTTGTTTGATACAAATGACATGGATGAAGAAGCTCAATTATTGTAATTTTCTTTCTTATTAATATTTTGCATAAATCGATAAATTTTATTTGTCTTAATAATAGTTATGGAGTTAAATTTTGTATTTCAAAAAAACTTATTATAATCCTATGCTAATATTTATTTGATTATTTTTTCATCTATGATTAGGCCTAAAAAAAATAAACTACATTTAAACTCATAATATAAATTTGTAAAATAATCTTTTTTAAAAAACTGACAAATTAAAAATACCACCAAAAAATCACTAACACTTTTCAAATGACACCAAATCTTATATTTTGTGTCATTTTTACAATGCCATTATAGATATATTCTAGTGACATTTTTTTAATGCTACTAAAACTAAATATTTAAAAAGTAGTGACATTTTTATTCAAATGTCACTAAATAATATAAATAGTGATATTTAAAAAGAAATGCCACTAATTAAAATGTCATTTATTCTCACTAACATGACATTTTTGACCAAATGTCACTAAAAAGTGACATTTTTTTTACAAGTGCCACAAATTAAAATGTCACTAATTGATATATTTGGTGTAGTGTCCTATGCTAACAAAATTATATACTATCATTAAAATGTATATACCATGATACAAAATTATCTACTATCATTATGTATAATAAGATAGAAACTAAATATCATGAAAAAATGATATACCATATCACAAAAAAACATATACACTAGTTGGAAAATAATATACCAACAACCCATAAAAAGCAAAACTAATATACATATATCACTATATTAAAGTCATACGCTCCTAAAGAAATAAATGATAGAAAATGACAATTTAGATAATCAACAATGTAAAATGGTCATTTCTCTATAATTTTTGAAATGAGGAACATTAATTTCTTGATGCCATTGTTTTGGCCATTTTCCATAATTTTTCAATCATATAAATTGCTCTTTCTTTCCTCCCAAAAGTAGGAGCTTGGTGCAAATGGCCTTTAATGGTGTGTGAAAGTAAGTAAATGTGCATGTTTTTAATTTTATAGTAAAATAGCCTAACCATCTTTTTAATATTACATATTACCAAATATGCCATTTAGAAAATTACTATTTTATTCTAAATATTTTAATATTATGGTATATGTATATTAATTTTGTTTAATTAGTTTTTATTTTAAAGTTATTTTGTTTTTTTTTTCGTTTTTTATGAGTTGTTGAATGATATACAATACCACAAAATACATATACTGAGTTGAAAAATAATATACCAACAAAACTTACAAAATTATTACTAAAAAATGTATATACTATGCAAACAAAATTATATACTACCATTAAAATGTATATACTATGATACAAAATTATATACTACCATTATGTATAATAAGATAGAAACTAAATATCATAAAAAAATGATATACCATACCACAAAAAACATATACACTAGTTGGAAAATAATATATTAACAACCCGTAAAAAACTTAAAAGATCAATATAACTTTAAAATAAAAATAAATTAAACAAAACTAATATACATATTAGGGGTGCACACCAGTCAGGTTTTCAGGTTTCAGGTTTTCAGATTCGGATTTTGCGGGTTTCGGGTTGGGGGGAAATGGGGTATCGAACCCACTCCAAAATTTTCAGTTTTTTGGGTAATTTCAGGTTTGGTCGGGTTTGGTGGGATCTGATTTCGGGTGGGATTGGGCCGAAAATGAGTTTTGGGCCGAAAATGGGCCTTGGTAAAAAAAATTCAAAAATACCAATTTTTTGACCATTTAATTTTTTTTTTTACTTTTCACGTGTTTTTTTTAACTTTGTTGTTAATTTGGTTCAATTGATTTTTTACAAGTTGAGCCTTGGTAAATTTTTTTGAAAGGGTAGGGTGTTAGGATTTTTTTGTCGTCAAATTTGAATTAAAATTAAAATATATTTTTTTATTTGTTCGGGTTAAGGTGTAACCCGAACCCGTGTATGTGTATTTACCATACCAGAACCCGACCCGAACATATACGCATTCGAGTATAATTTGACCCGAAATTAACAGGTTTTGTTAAAAACTGGGTTTTCAGGTTGCGGGTCGGGCGAGTTGTGCGAGTTTTCAGGTTTTGTAGGTCAAATGTTCACCCTTAATACGTATAACACTATATTAAAGTCATACACTCATAAATAAATATATAAATGATAGAAAATTGTAATTTAGGTAATCAACAGTGAAAAAGATCATTTCTCTAAATTTTTTAAAATGAAGAACATTAACTTGTTGATAACATTGACATTGTTTTGGTTCATTTAGTATAATTTCTCGATGTCATGTAAATTGCTCTTTCTTTCCTCGCGCCCGAAAGTAACCCTAAGCTTTGGCAGGAACATATTGATGGGTCAGTCAAAATTGGGCCTATGTTCGAATTGGGCCTCAACTTTAATCCCCGAACGAAGCCGCCAACTTTTTTTTTTTTTAAAGGGCACGCCGCCTTGAAATCCGACCGTTGGAAATTTTTCTCTCTTATCCCTAAACGGTCACCTCTCAAAAACATCATTCTCTTCTTCCATTCCAACGTTAAATCCCTCCTAATTCTTGTTCTTCTTTCTTTCACTCCAAACATTCTCTCCATTTCTCAATCGCAATCTCAATAACAACGCAATACCGAGTTATTCATTCAAGCCTCGTATCAAAGTAATTACTTCTTCTTATCATTATTAAGAGTGTTAATTTTTCGCATTCATCTATTCAACTTGACGATTCTTCCTGATTTGTTTTCAGGTAAAACATACACAGAGATAATCAATGGAGAACAGGGTTGAAACGTCCGTTGATAGTCCAAGCGTACCTGAGAAAATAGTTTCCAAGCCAAACACACCAACCCCAGTTCTTGGCCAAACAGATCAAAATACTCACTCTCCGAGTTCTGGGATTGATTTGCGCAAGCCTACCACCCCAGATCGTCTTAACGTCCCCAAGGCATTTAAGTACCCAGAAAGGTAACTGAACTAGTTTCTAATCATTCTATATACCATATAATATTAGTTACGGAAAACTTATGTTTTGTTTTGGTGGATTGTCTTACTCAATATTTTAGGTATAGAAGCCCAACTGATTCGATGATGTCCCCTGTAACGAAAAACCTTCTTGCTAGAACCAGAAAGGGAGCATCACTTTTGCCACCAAGTAAAAGTCAACATAAGGTCTGTATATATAGTTGAATCACTTGAATTATTACAACTTTTTTTTTAGATTTCATAGCTCATTTTATCACGTCATACTGATATAGATTCAGGATTTGCGTCTTCAAGATGTGGGTCTTCTGCAGTGATTCAAGATTTGAAGAGACTCTATTCTTTAGCCGTTATTGTACTTTTCAATGGGTGTTTGTTATATTTGATTTTGGGCAGAGGATCCTTCATGTAATTTAAATATATCTTCTATTTATCAATAGGATTGCTCGGCATGTCCCTATGCTCTGCTTTGCTTTGTTAAAAAAATTGAGTCTTAAAATAAATGATTGATTGAATTAACTAACAATAATAGCAGCTGGGGATCCACTTATCAAAATAAATTAGTAATTGTAATCACATATTTATTATTCCAAACGAACTTCATACCATTGGACTGAACCAACATCCCCTTGGATTTCAAGTTCGCAGACAGAGGTCACCAAGTAAGAAACAGCATCATCAATGCTGTCAAATCTAGCAAGGTCCTGAGGAAGAGACTGGCCTGGCCATTTTTCCAGCCAATCCTTTAGCTTTATCCTCAATTCATCTTCAGACACAAACTTCTCATCCTCTCCTGGTTCCAACAGTACATAAGTTTCTGTGCTTTCATACACCCTTCTCCTTCTCACTGCATGAACCTGACCCCAAACAAAGAAAAATAAAAAGTTGCTAAGAAATTGAATGTCCAAGCCCAAATTTGTTGTTAAAATAGCACAAATTAGATAGATATGACTGCAAAACTAATGTGTTTACCTTAACTGAAGTTCTGCATTGGATGGCCATTTTAGGCATTTTGGTATGGATATAACTGGGGCTCTCTACCCCTGCTAATCTCAAGTGAAACGGTGACGTTTGAATATGGTATTTTGTTGCTTCACTGGCTGCAAAACTAGTTATTTTTTGAGACTTGAAACTTGAGACAAGTTACAGTTTTTCAATGGAGGAAATCTTTCCATAAATTATTGACAAATTTGGGATTAAGATATCAACATTCAAGGATTGTTTGACAAAGCCCAAATGTTTGTTTACTTCCATAATCGCAACTAAAAATTTCTTCATGGATTCAAAACACAGGTAGAAAGAGTTAAAGACAAAACAAATGTCATTTTATATAGAGTTGTGTGAGTTGGAATATTATTAAAATAAAATCATATGCTAAGAGTTGGAATTAAATAGGTTAAATATATGCTAATAGAAGGAGTAGAGCTTACAGTTGAACCACAGAACTCCATTGTTGAATAATTGTTTGTCCAAAAGTTTCTCCATAACTAGTGCCTTTAGCCTTTAGATTACAAATTTCTAGTGGGTATATAATATCTTTCGCTGCCGAGAGGAAAAAATCCCAAGTGGAAGTGGACATATATATACCAAGAGATAGAGATAACCTGATAAAACTCAATCTCAACTGTATGAACTTTACTTATCTTACCCTCACGGTTGTTTGATTTTTCAAGTTTGCCCCCCGACTTTTTTTTTTTTGTTTGTTTGGAAAAGTCATGATAGGAGGAGTAACATTGATCATAGTTAGGATTACAATTAAAAATTCCAACTCCAAGAGAAACTATTCAAGCACTTATCCAATATCTAGCAACAACAAAAAAACATTGATCATAGTTTAATTAATTAGGATTACAATTAAAAATTCAAACTCTAAGACAAATAATTCAAGCTCTTATCCAATATCTAGCAACAAAATTATCGGTTACCAGCAACAAATTAAAAGTTCTCTAACCAGAAAACAATTTAACAAAATATCACAACATTAATTAACTTAATTGTCTTGTTAAGCAACTAAATCATATAAAAATTTGTGTGTTTTTTTACATCGTTTAATTCTCTTTTATTTTTAGCCGACGAAAAGCTGATTCAACAACATTAAATTTTTGTGTCAATTTCAAGTTAACACATGTAACATGAATATTATAGAGAAATCTACATAAATATTGTAAATATAGTAAAAAAAAAAGAGTTTAAAACATGAGAATTCCACAAAATATAAAAAATGGATTACAATAGTTTTACACAAATCTCTCCATTGCTCTCTTAGTCCCTGCTCTTTCCCTCTTGACATCTCTATTCCATTTTCCCCTTTCACCTTCTCTCCCTCTCTCCTCCCCCAACTTGGTTCCTACTTCTCACCCCTCCATTGGCGACACAACTTCATCCCCCTCCCCTCCCCTCCAAATGACGACGCATCTTCTCCCTATGGTTCTTCTTCTTCTTCACATCTAATTTGCATTTCACATTTGATTTTGCACTTTAGATCTGTTTTTTTTTTCTTCCAAACCTAACTGTAACTAGTTACTTTCACGATCTGGTTATTTTTTTTTTGTTTTGTTTTGATTTTTTTTTGTTTAGTTTTGATTTTTGTAAGACTTAGTTGTAACTAGATACGATATATAACGATCAATTTAGATATTTTTTTTATATATGATTTTTTTCACACTTGACTAAGTAACTATGTATCATGACGATTAATTTTTTTTAGAACTAGTTGTAACTAGTTACGATAACAATCAGTTTAGATTTTTTTTAGATATGATTTTGTGTTTTCACACTTGTTTAAGTAACGAGTTAACATCATGATTAATTTAGTTTGTTATTTTCATATCCATTTTTCTTTTTTTAGACTCGGTTAAGTAACGAGTTACCATCACATCACTAAAAAAATAAATATTATTTTGATGATGGTAATCAGTTACTACCATATCACTAAACAACTATATATAAAAAAATTGATAGTTGTAACCGATTACCACCACATTACTAAAAAAAATTCAAAATTATTTTTTATAGTGGTAACCAGTAGCCCAGACATCATCATTACCACCATCGCTTTAGATTTGTAAGTACATATAAAAACAATAACAACAATACTATATGTATATATATTCTATAGATTTGTGTATTGTTTTATGATCGAATATATTTGTATTTTACATATAGATTTGTATGTATATATAAAAACAATTATAATTAAAGTATATGTATATATATATATATAATGGAGGAAAGTATATTGTGTTTTTTTTATATATGTATACTAGATTCAAACAACGTACATTGCACGTTTGTTTAGTTTTATTTATAAAATTTATTAATTATTTTTATTATATTTGTATCATTGTCATATTAATCTCAAATAAATAAACAATATAATATACAAAAAATGACATAAACATATCAGATGAAAAATTAAACCAAAACATTATTTATATTTTAAAAATGATATATATATAATATAATAATCTTCTTAAACATAAATGATAATTTTTTTAATAAAAATTAAAATTTTTTTGAGCAATAATAAAAATTAAAATTATATATTATTATTGTAATGATATTTGATAATATTAAAATTTAAATTAATATAAGTATTAAATATTATTATAATAATAGTATTTTATAATATTTAAATTCATATTAATATAATTAGTAAAAAATTTGGATTAAATATTATTATTATACTAATATTTTATATCATTTAAATTTATATTAATATAATTATTATATACTTAGTTTTGTATTATATATTATTATAATAATCATATTTTATAATATTTGAATTAAAATTTTTATTACTATAATTATTATGTATGTAGTCTTCCATTAAATATTATTATAAGAATGATATTTTATAATATTTGAATTTATATTAATATAATTAATAAATATCTATGTTTAATTAGTTTTAAGGGTATATTCTGTTAAATATTTAGAATATTTCGTTAAAGTTAACAAAACAAATCGTTAAAACTAAGAATTTTTGTTATCTACACACTTTTTTTTTTATAGAAGAGATATATATTATTAACTTAAATATAATAAAAAAATTCAGTGATAAAAATATCCATTAAAGTAATTGTTGATGCCGTTTTTCGTCAACTTAGAAATGAAGAGCAATTAAACAAAATATCAAAAGAGACAAACTATAAAAGACAAGATTTTTACGTGGTTCAGTAGTTAAAATCTGCATAGTCCACGAGTTGGTGTTATTCACTTTATGGAATTCTCTCAAAGCTTTCTGGAAGCAATTTTATAGAGTCTTCCCCATACAAATTTCTCCCTCCCCACAAATGAATTGTTCCACGCTATTTATAGAGTGATTTACAGAATATCTCATCTCACATTTTGGGGAATTATTATACAAATCAATTAAAAATAAATGTAATTAAACGCGTATAGTTATTATGTACGCGTATAAATCCCATGATATTAGGGATTTAATAACAGATTACAACCAATCCCTTAAATATAGGGATTCTGCAACAATAAATATGTTCACACTAGGCTATCGACCTCGAATATTCGAATGCCTTCGAGATCAACAATCATCACGAGCTTGCTAGCTCGGTTTGCCTCGGTCTTAACAAGTAACTTTGTCGAGACCATCCTCTTCGAGCTCACAATGCCCGGGGCTCAAACCGTCTTGTCTGATGGTAAAAGATGAACCAGGAGATTTATACAAGTGTTGAACCTTTGTCATTGCAGCTTCGAGCTTGACTTGTAACCTTGGAACACTTCCGAGCTCACCAATTCCGAGGTTGTCATTTTAATACTCAGCGAGCTATTAAACAAGACGTGAGCCTGTTTAGTCAGAAAACCTCCTGAATCATCAATACCCGCTGCAAACAACCCCAATACAGGTGGGGGACCATTGCCCCAGATACCTGAAGAACAAACTCCTCGTACCAAGGAATATCCCCGACGACCTGGAAAGCAGCCTATGGTAGACCCGGACCCTAAGGAGAGGAGTGATTCATCCAATTCTCAAGGGCCACCTGCTCCCAGGCCTGATGAGGATTTATACTACAACCCTGAAAGATATGTTCCTGTCATGGAACTTGAAAATCATCAATTGCGCAAAAAATTGGCAGAGGCGACAAAACGCAATGAAGAATTAGCCAGACAGGCAGTCGACGCCCAGACACCTCCCTGGAGGCCTAGGGGACACCCCGTGGGAGCACGGTCGCCAGGAGGGCAGAACAAGCATCGCGGCTGAATCAGCCAAGGCCTCGAAGGAGTACCCAGGCTAAGGCCACTGTCAACTCGACTGTAGGATTGCCTACAAGAATGGGTAATAATCGAGCCCCTCCAGTGGCTCGGAACCCGAATCCTGATACTGCAAGAGACAACTCGGAGCCTGTCCGGGTGAATTCTGGGCCATTTAGGCCCGACAATGGGAGACAGCCACAGTCGCCCATAAGGCATCCACCATCACCAATAAGACACCCCTCGCCAGTCCGAGAGGTCCCACGACCTGCACCACGAAGGCCATCTCGTAGCGGCAGTCGAGATGGAAACCGACAGGCCAGGCCTGGATAGGGGAACGAAAGAGAAGCTACCCGAGGTCGTAGAGCTCCTCAGCCTTTGGGAAGCCAAATGTCAAGATCACAAACTACTGGAACAAGAAGGCCAGAAGGGGACCCACCTCGTAATCACCGAGCCACGCCTCCAGAGAGGGCTACAAGTTACATAAGCGAAAGCTCGAACTACACTCGGTCCATAAGCATTTATAAAACTGAGCCAAGGCATATAGGGAATCGAGGGAATCACCCTGATTTGTGGGATCATCTAAACCATAAACGAGGGCGAGATAATCCCCCGAACCCTGATCTACGTGACCATTTGAATGGCTGTAAATAGCCAGCATATAACCCTATACCAAGATAGGGAGTTGGAGTTTTTATTAACGATAACCAACCCCCTTAGGTCCAAGCTCGACCCCCAGTGGATTTAGTCCAGAAAAGGATTGACCACTTAGAAAGAGCATTTAGGCTACTATAAGACGAACGTAACGGGGACAAGGCTGAAGAGTCCGATGAGGAGCTCGAGCCTTTTGCCCTGCATATCTCCAGTACTACGTTTCCTCAGGGATTCAGAATACCCCATGTTCCACCATTTGATGGAAACTCAGAACCGTATAGTCATCTGAGTACCTTTAACACCATCATGTGAGCCAGCAATGTTGGCTACGAGCTCAAATGTATGATGTTCCTAGCCACACTAACAGGACCAGCAAAAAACTGGTTTGAGAAATTTAGAAGACATTCGATCTCATCCTGGGATCAATTAGCTAGAGACTTTAAGCAGCAATTTAGAGCAATGATTGGCATCAGGCCCGACGAGGCCTCTGCCTGAACCAATGTCGGACAACAGCAAGATGAGTCATTAAAGAGTTACCTCACGAGGTTTAACCTAGAAGTGGCCAGAGCTTGGAATGTCGAGGATAGCGGCCACCTGATGGCTGTTAGAGCAGGTATTTTGCCAGGAAGTCCCCTTTGGGAAGATTTACAAAGGAAACCTATCAGGTTACTAACCGAGTTTAATCGGAGGGCTCAGAGATTTGACAATGTAGAAGAGGTGAGTTTAGCACTGAACCTGACCTCTACGCCCATAACTACAACGATAAACATGAACTCGACCTCGACCTCGACCTCGGCGACCCCCTCAACTTTAAAACCCTTTGGGGATAACCCTTCTAAAAGGAAGAAGAATGAAGGGAATAACCCCAAGGCTGATGGAGGTAAAAAGAAGAAATGGGATAAATACTTCTCCGTATACAAGGTGTATACCGAGCTCAATGAGTCTTGGGAGAATATTTACCTGGCCAATGAAAACTAGGTCCTGTTCAGACAACCTGACCCCATGAGGAATCAGAAGGCGAAAAGGGGCTCAAATAAATACTGTAGATTCCATAGAGACATTGGACACACAACCGACGAGTGTCGGAAATTAAAGGATGAGATCGAAGGTTTGATCTCGAGGGGATATTTCAGTCAATACGTCAGAAATCGAAATCCCAATCAAGCATCAACAAGTCAGAGGGCAGCAACTGTGCAACCTGCCCAACACAATATTTCCCGAGCTTGGGAGGATGAGAGACCCCCTTCGATTGATGGGGAGGATGTAGTAACCATCTCGGGGGCACCTCATATCACAGGTTTGGGTAGGAACGCCCAGAAAAGATACGTAAACGAGCTTAAGACCGGAGACGGTTCTCCTTACGAACTTGAGCCGTGAGCTCCGAAACAACAGAGGGTTGAGACTCAACTCATAACATTTACCAAAGAGGACACGCCACATGTCCAATTTTCTCATGGCGACCCCCTAGTCATTACACTTCAGCTCGTGAACAAGAGGGTACGTCGAGCCTTGATTGATAACGGGAGCTCGGTGAATATCCTTTACAAAGCCACACTAGAAAAGATGGGACTCACGCTTCGTGATGTGAAAGCATGTGCAACAATGTTGTACAATTTTTCAGGAGAAGGGATTGCCTGCATGGGATCTAGGGGTGAGCATCTAAACCGACAAACCGCGGTGACCGACCGCACCGCACCATACTACACCGCAAACCGCGGTGTCAAAAGTGTAATGGTTCGGTATGGTTTGTATTTTAGCTAAACCGCGCGGTGCGGTGCGGTGCGGTGCGTGGTTTGGCAGTGTGAAATTTTGGTTTGCACCGCACCGCACCGCATACTTACAAATATATTAAAAAAAATAAACTTTACATATATACAATTTTTTATAGTTATCCAATATGAGAGACTTGTATATTTTTTTTGTGTTTCACTTAACTTAATTGATAACTTGTGATGTTATTTAGAACTTATTAAGGATTTGTTATGAACTAAGGATTTAGTATTTTTTAAAAAATTTAAATTTTGTTATGACATATTTTTTACACAAACCGTGGAAAACCGCCCAAACCACACCGCAAAAAATGGTTTGGTTTGGTCGGTTTGGTGCAACCAAATCACACCGCATGGTGTGTTCTAGTTACTAAACCGCACTTGTGGCGTGGTGTATTAAAAAGTGTTCAAACCGCCCGAACCACACCGTGCTCACCCCTAATGGGATCCATCGAACTCCCTTTAACCTTGGAAGACTATCCAGTCTCAGTATCCCAGATGATGGAGTTTGTAGTAGGGGACCTCCCATCGGCCTACAACGTACTGCTCGGGAGACCCGCCCTGATTGGGCTGGGGGCAGTATCGTCTGTTAGGCATTTGGCCATCAAGTTCTGGACCTCTAGTGGCATCGGAACGCTGAAGGTAGACCAACTCGCAGGAAGAGAGTGTTATAGCATTTCCATAAGAGGAAAAAGTCAGACAAGTGTGCAAGCCCTTGTAGTTATCCAATAAATAAATAAAGCCATTTTTGAAATTGATGAGGAGATCGATCCCAGAGTAGATGAGAGGGTCGATCTCGAACCTTTGGAAGAGCTCGAGGAGATTAAGCTCGATGCAGTAGATGTCACAAAGGTGGTGAAGGTAGGTAAGAACCTTTCTGAAAAGGCAAGACAACAATTAATTTGCTTCTTGAGAGAAAACCAGGATGTGTTTGCATGGTCGCACTCGGATATGGTAGGAATCAGTCCGAATGTCATGAGCCTTGTGCTCAATATTGAAAAAAGTTTCCCCCCAAAGCAACAAAAATGAAGACTCCTGGATGATGATAGAAAGAAGGCTCTCAAGTAGGAGGTCAACAAGTTAAAGGCAAATTGGTTCATATGAGATGCTTTTTATCCTGATTGGATTGCCAATCCAGTGTTAGTCCCGAAAACCAATGGCAAATGGTGAACCTGTATCGACTACTCAGATCTTAACAAGGCATGCCCTAAAGATTGTTTCCCCTTTCCTTGGATAGATCAGCTCGCAGAAGCCACCACAGGTCATGGCATCATGTCATTCATGGATGCTTATTCTGGATATAACCAGATCGCCATGCATGCACCAGATCAGGAACACACGAGCTTCGTAACTGACAAAGGGTTACACTGTTACAATGTCATGCTTTTCGGGCTCAAAAATGCTGGAGCCACGTACCAAAGGCTGGTGAACAGGATGTTTTCCGAGCAGATAGGAAATAACATGGAAGTTTATGTTGACGATATGTTAGTGAAATCGAAACATAACAATAACCATGTCGATGATCTCATAGAGTGCTTTACCGTACTTCGGAAGTACAACATGAAACTTAACCCACAAAAGTGCTCATTTAGAGTGTCTTCGGGAAAGTTCCTTGGATTTATAGTAAATGCACGAGGGATAGAAGTTAATCCGGACAAGATAAGGCATTGATAGAAATGCCCTTACCTCGGAAGCACAAGGATGTCCAGAGCTTAACTGGACGGATGGCGGCATCGAGTAGGTTTATATCGAAATCTACAGACCGTTGTCTTGCTTTTTCAACCTTTTGAGAGGGGACAAAAAATTCGAGTGGTCCGAGGAATGCGAGCTCGCATTTTAGAACCTTAAGAAGCACCTTTCTGAACCACCAATCTTGTCAAAACCTATCAGAACCAAAAATGACATCTATTTCATTTTTACGATTGTTTTGTTAAATTAGTTTTCCAGTGGTTAAGATTTTATTTATATTAGTTTTAAGTATTTATTTATATTAGTCTTATTGAATTTATTAGTTTTATTTAATTATGTCATATTTATTTTTAAAATAATATTGACGTGGCATTCGTTAAGTGACTTGTACTGTTTAAAATTGCGTGGACAAATTATATATTGCCACGTGTACCTCTACATGGAACTTGACGATTAGGTACCAACGGATGTCAAAGATTGTTGACGGAATGTACTTTCACTGCAAAAAAAAAAGAGTTAGGTATTTAAGTGTTATAAAACTAACAACTTATGTATTTTCGCCCTAAATATCTGTTATAATAATATATAATACAAGACTAGATATTTAATAATTATATTAATATAAATTTAAATGTTATAAAATATTATTATGATAATAATAACATATAATCCTAATCTTTTACTAATTATATTAATATGAGTTCAAATATTATAAGATATTATTATTATAATAATATTTAATACAAGACTAGATATTTAATACTTATATTAATATAAATTTAAATATAAAAAAATATCATTATAATAATATATAACACATAATTTTAATTTTTATTAAAAAATTATCATTTATGTTTAAAAAGGTTATCATATTATATATATAAAAAAAATCATAAATAATGTTTTGGTTTAATTTTTCATTTAATATGTTTATGTCATTCTTTTAATTATATATAATATTGTTTATTTATTTAAAATTTATATGACAATAATACAAATTTAATAAATATAATTAATAGATTCTATAAATAAAACTAAGCAAACATGCATTGCACGTTGCTTGTATCTAATATATATAAAAAAGTGAATACTCATTAAAAAGATGATAATGAAGTATTATACTCCTTAAAATCTAGTTTTCTTTCCTCTGATAAAAAATAATAATTAAGTTTCTACAATAGCTATTCATAAAAAAAAAAAACAAGGCAATCTTAGGATTTCAATATCTTAAACTCAACTATAGGATAATATCATACCCATGCAGAGAAAACTTCTCAAAAGTATTGAGATAAGAACTTAATTACTCTAACTAAAAAATAATAAAATTTATTTAAAGGATATATGAGAGAAGAAAATTAGAGAAAACCATAAACAAAACAAAAAACTACACCTAATTAAAAAAAAGTAACATAAACAATTGTCTATTTCCTTTTAAAAGAGGTAGAGAGAGAATTTGTGTAATTGGAGAAATTGTGCATTTGTGTATTTTCTATATATGTTAAAGAGTACTAGAGAGTCAATATATATATATACACAAACATAAAACTAACTAGAGTTGTACACGTGGTGAGTGTCACAAGAATATACAAATACAGATTTATATCACTTATCATCCCCCTGCAAGCTCAACAGGCTGGTGAGCACATTGAGCTTGGTACGTAATGACTGAAAGGTATGCATAGACAGGGCCTTCGTGAGATAGTCAACAAGTTGTTCATCGAAGGGAACAAAATGAACCACCAAAGACTGGGCAGCCACCCGCTCACGGACAAAGTGAAAGTCAATCTCAACATGCTTAGTACGCGTGTGAAGAACTGGATTAGCAGTGAGGTAGGTGGCGCTCAAGTTATCACAAAAAATAGTCGGCGGAGTTGGAGAAGACAGGCCCAAGTCAAAAAGTACAGATTCTAACCAAGTAAGCTTAATGGTACCATTAGTAATACTTCTGTATTCAGCATTAGTCCTAGAACGAGAAACCACCTTCTGTTTAGAAGAGGACCAAGAAACAAGATTACCCCCAAGGAAGATACAATAACCACTAGTGTTGTAGTGATCATTCGGGGAAGACACCCAATCAGCGCTAGTGTAGCTTTGTAGAGAAAAATCAGGGGATTTCTGAAAGGTAAGACCAAAATGAGGGGTACTCCTTTGAGATACCATAAAAGGCGTTTCACTGCCAACCAATGAAGATTAGTAGGACTATGCATGAATTATCAGAGCTTGTTAACATAATAGGCAATATCCGGATGTGTCAGAGTGCAATACTGAAGTGCTAAGGGAATACCATCATGGAGGGATAAGACCGAGCTAGTAGCCATGGGTGTAGAAACAAGTTTAGCATCAATGAGAGAAGTGTGTGTTAGAAGATCAGAAATATATTTAGTTTGGCAAAGATGCATACCATCAGAGAAGTGTGTAACCTCCAAGCCAAGAAAGTAATGAAGCTCGCCAAGGTTCTTAATAGCAAACTGAGTTTGGAACTGAACCAAAACAGCTTGGAGATGACTGAGTTGGTTGCTAGTAATGAGAATATCATCGATGTAAATGAGCATAATGATCACACAGTCAGTTGACTGAAACAAAAACATGCTAGAATCAGCTTTCGAAGCAATGTAACCCAATGATAAAAGTGCAGAAGTAAGCTTCGAGAACCAAGCCTGAGGAGATAGTTTGAGGCCATATATGGACTTTAGCAATTTTCAATCATGTGTAGGCTTAGAAGGGTCAAAAAATCCAGGAGGTTGTTGCATGAAGAAAGGCATTAGATACGTCAAGTTGACGAATAGGCCAATCCATACTAGTAGCAAGATGAAGCACAACCCAAATGGTAGCAGCCTTGACAATCAGGCTAAAAGTTTCAAAGTAATCCAAGCCTTCGGTTTGGTGGTAGCCTTTGGCCACAAGACAGGCTTTGTATCTGTCAATAAAACCACCAGCTTGTAATTTCAGGCGATAGACCCATTTACATCCCACTATTTTAGCAGTTGGTGGAGGCGAGACCAAGGTCCAAGTGACATTTTTTTTGCAGAGCAGTAAACTCGTGTTGTATAGCTAGCTGCCAATCACCAGATTTGGAGGTTTGGGAGAGGTACTTGTATACACACTGAGATACAACTTGAGCTTATGGATGCCCACCTTAGAACAAGTTAGCATAGGATGTTAATTAGTAGTAGAAGATGGTAAGACAATACATGGGCTGTGTAAATCCACAACTAACGGAAGAGAAGAGGAAAGTGAAGTTGCGGAAGAAAATGAAGTAGTGGAAAAAGGGGAGCGAGAAGGAGAAGAAGGGGTAGAAGAAATGGGTGGGGAAGAGGGAGGTATAGAGAAAGGAGAAGAAGAAAATGAAGTGGAGGGGGAGGGGGAGGGGGACAAGATAAATCGGGAGGGGGAAAAAGAAGAAAGGTGGAGAAAGAAGAAGAAGAGGAAGGAGGGGAAGAAGAAGAGGAAGATTGAAAGGGATAGGCATGTTCATTAAAAACAACATGTCGTTAGATGTATAGACGATTGGTATCTTTGTCAAGATAGAGGTACCCCTTATGATGGGTACTATAGCCAAGGAATACACAAGGCTTCGAGCGAAGCTGAAGCTTATGATCAGTGTAGGGACACAAGAAAGGGAAACATAAACAACCAAAGACACGAAGATGAGAATAAGAAGGAGCTTTGTTGTGTAAAGTGGCAGAAGGAGAGGAAAAGTGAAGAGTAGGAGTGGGCATTCGATTAATGAGTTAGATGGTTGTTTGGAATGCATAAAACCAATAGGGTAAGGGCATATGAGATTGGGCTAGGAGAATAAGACTCGTTTCCACAACATGGTGATTCTTGCGTTCAACATGCCCATTTTGGGCAGCAGTGTGTGGACACGAGAAATGATGATGGATACCAAGACTAGTGAGGAAAGGAAGGAGGGAACGAAATTCACCACCACCATCGGTTTGAACAACTTTAATCTTAGCATTAAATTAATGTTCGACCATTGTTTGAATATTGATAAATCTAGAATAAGATAGATCATTGGTAGATAGAAAATAAATCCAAGAAAAACGAGAAAAATCATCCACAAGTAATAAGAAATAAAAAAATCCATTAACTGAAGAAACAAAGGCAGCACCCCAAATATCCATATGAATTAAATCAAAAGGTTTTACAACACTTAAAGTAGACAAAGAAAAGGGAAGACAATGACTCTTGGCCAAATGACAAACATTACGAAAAGAGTAAGTAGAAGTAGAATAAATATTGCAGAAGTGGAGAACTTGATGGACGACGGGCTGAGCGGGATGGCCAAGGCGGAGATGCCAAATGGTGTTGTTAGTGGTATGAGCAAGAAAGAGCTGAGGAGTGGTGGAACAAAGAGGAGGTCAAGAGGTAGGGAGAGTGACATGATAAAGACCATTAACAAGAAGTCTTTGAAGGAGGATGTTCTTTGAGACCTGATGTTTGACAAGAAAATGAGAAGGATAGAATTAAACATAAGCATTATTGTCACGACAGAAACGGGTAACACTAAGTAGATTATGAGTAATAGCATGGGAATGTAAAACATGTTTGAGAGAGACTAGAGTATGAGAAGATAGAGTAGAAGATAGACTTAAATGTGTTAGGATTAATTCCCTAAAAGCATGTAAAGACATTTTATTGGTTTTAAATAAAAGTACAATTTTATTATATTTGAATGTTATAATTATAGTTTGAATTAATTATATAATAATATAAAAAAAAATTGCCTATTCATTCATGAGAATATGATCTTGTATTAGTACGAGAAAATTAAGATCATATATAATGAATAAAATAGTCAGTAACACTTTAAAGTAAGGAATCATTAATGAATGGTTACTAGTACGGTTTGCTAAGCATAAGAGATGCAAGTAATCTAGAGTTGGATTACTAATGTGGATAGACATCTTAGTAAATGTGCTATATATAATAGAGATTATATATGATAGGACCGATGAGAATTAATTATCTTTATAAACTTGTCGTTTGACATAAAGATTTAATTCTTGTCATAATAGATGATCATTTGTAGATCAGTCTAAATTTTGAGTATTCATGAACTCCTATCTATGTTTATTGGATCTTTTGATTCACTCGTTAAGGTCTCTTAGAATAATGAGGCTAATAACTTTTGTTTTGGAGCTTCAATATCATGGATGGTTGGGAACATGAATTGCAATATTGGAATCCATGCTTTCCTAGCAGATCGAATATTGGTTCCCTTAAGGGTTGATTCTGGAACTGAATAACTATTAAGCTCAAATCTATAATTAGACTATATATTAATTATTCGCTAGTGAATTAATGGTACTTAAGGATCAAGAGGTAATTAGAAGGGTAAAACGGTAATTTTGACCAGCTCTAATTAACGAACTAATAATGGAGGACAGAACTACATATATTGATTATATCAATGGACTACTAGAGAAAACTCTATAAATATAATTCTATAAATACTTAGAGTGTAATTCTATATTTATAGTGGAGTAATCATGAAATTAATAAATGAGATTATTATAATAAAGAGTTTAATTAATAATCTGGTTTATTGGAGCTTCGTATTGTAGGTTCATGGTCCCCAGATCACCTCGGTCCTACACTGTCAAGGGTAAGGATGTCAAAAGAAAGATTTGTAAAGAGAAATGACTAAATTGCAAAGGAATAAATCTTCCAGGGCAAGGAAATAATTATTTGATAATTATGGGTAATTGATTAATTATTTAACAATATAGTTTTTATTTTGAAAAAATATAGGTTAAAATTAATATTAATCTTGTTTGGATTAATATAAAGAGAGAAAATAATAAATATCTTATTTATAATATGATATTTATTTATTTAATTAATTTAAAACTGATATTTTAAGATAAAGTTAATTTTGAATTAACAGATATTTATGTTGGGATAAATATCTTGTCTTAAAAGTTGATTAAATAAACAAACGAGAAAATTAGGGCAACCCTAATGGGGCTGGGCGAAACACACTGTACAATACAGTATGTGGCGCCTAGCATCAGAGATTTTTATCCCTGGGATTTGAATTTTGAATTTCAAATGAATTTGTTTAATCAGTTATTTAATTAAATATGATTTAAATAGATAATTAAATGTAAATATCTAATCAGTTTTAATTTGAATTATATTTTAATTAAATAAATATTATTTAATTAGATTAGATATCTTTATAAATGTGATATACGTGATATTCGAAAGAATGCTTAATGATTAGACTCTCTCTCAAAAGCGATAGTTTTCTCTAAACCCGAAAACTATTCTAAACCTTCTCTCTATCAAAACTCTCTAGATCTCATGTGTTGAGTACATCTAGGGAGTCACATAAATCAACCTTTTGAATTCTACGTGCCCACACACGTCCTTGTGTGTTTGAGGAATGGTCTCGAAGATCAGGCTGTGAAATCTAAGAACATTAGATAGGAAGATCGTTGATTTATACAAAAAGACACTATGACACTTGATAGGCTACAAGAGGTAATCCCTAATCTATTTGTATGTGATTTAATATTTATATATGTGTATGATCCTAACTAGTATTAATAATTATTAAAATGGGTCCATATATTCCGATGAGTACCTTTGATTTGATCATTTAATACCAACAAAATGGCCAACATGAGTAATAGGTAAAGTCTTACCATCGCCTACCATAACTTGATCCGAGCGAGTATAGGTAGAGGTAATATCCAAGTGAGTCAGATCAAGTGGGTTGCTCCAAAATCCATGAACCAAGCAGGGTCACCAACAGTAGAAGTTGTAGCATGTAGACTAGCCATTGTAGTATGGGAAGAGAAATCAGTGGGGGATGTGAGACTCATATTGAAGTTGTGAGTTGGACCATTAGGTTGGTATTGAAGATTAAAACCATGGTAGTACACAAAGGCAAGATGATCTTGCTTGCCACAAATTTGACAGGGAGGTTTCAGACCTGAGGAGAAGGGAGAAGACGTGGGTAGCTAGGATGTGGCATTTTGACAAGCAGGCGGGCGACGTAAAACACCTTGGTGAGGTGACCATTTGTTAGGGCGTGTAGAGTGAGGTGGGTGAGAGGAGGAAGAAGATGAATGGGAGTAGGAATGTTTGGGATATCTAGTGAGGTTTAAGAAGAATGAGTAGAGGGAGGATTCAACTGAGCAAAATTGGCTTGTAAAGAAGAAAGCTGAGCAACAGAGTCCTGCCATTCCAGACGAGAATCAAACTGAAGAAGAAGGATAGGAAGTTCTTCAGGGCTGGGTTTTTGAAGGCGCATAAGAATATAGGAGGCAAAAGAATCACAGGCATGGTCTAACCCATTGAGCAAATAGATCTGATGATCGATCCTATAAATCGGTTCACCAAGGGTAGCCAGAGTATTACAAATGGATTTGAACTTTAGGAGATACTCACTAACAGAGAGCCCACCTTTTTTGAGAGTTTTTAGCGATTTGTGAAGTTCAGAGATATGCGCCATTGTAATGCCCTTGATAGCCAAGACCGTTACACTGTGTACTTTCAATAGTGTTAGACTTACTAATTAAGTCATTTGGCCATAAACATGTAACTAAAAGTGATTAACGAATTAGGGTTAAAAAATTTTGGTCAAAAGGAATGATCATTTCATTAAAACTTTAAAGTTTGTACTTGGGATCCCAAAATAAACATTTAAATGGTCATTTACAGTTCAAAAGGGCAATTACAACATAAGTCAGCCAAAGCAGAAAATTAGGGTTTGACCCTAGTTTCTCTATGAATCCCTAACCGTGGTGGTCGAGCAAGCTGCATATGTACACGCCGTCACCGAAGTTCTACAACTCATGACTGGTCCAACTTCCCTTTTCCCTTTCCTGCACCACATAGCACTCGTGAGCCATTACTCAACAAGAAAAATTAAACATGCTTATAAGCAGTTAATAACATATTACAGAATCATAATCAACATGCCTAGCAGTAGTAACCCTACTCATGCATGCATTCAATCCAGATAAGTGACTATGGAGTCACACCGAGACCCTTTGCCCTATATCAGTGACTGTAGAGTCACCCCAGACCCATTGCCCTAGGATAAGTGACTGTAGAGTAACTCTAGGGCCCATTGCCCTATCCTCTATATAACCAGCCTTAGGGCTGGTCAAGCGTACCTAGAGCTTTATTTTCCAAATGACCATAGGGTCGGTCAAGCGTACACCACACTCTTGGATAGGCCTAACCATATCGGCCAGCGCTCAGCGCGCTATTGCCACCCTTAACTTATAAGTCAAGCCTTTCAATTAGATAATACAGACAAGCATAAATCCTTTAACAATTATCCAGATACAAAGCATTCAAGCATGCTTAATTAAACAATCACAGGCATGATCATATTCATGCTCATTCACAGGGGCCTAAGCCCTAATCATAACCCAGGATGCAGTTTGTTGGGAATATATGGTTTTAATCTTTGCAAATCAACAATGAATAATGATAATTATGCAATATTCCAAACCCTAGATGTTAATCAAGATTCAAATTTCAAGTATGAGTACAATTCTTGATAATCAAAGAAACATGTTCATGATATGAATGTTAATCTTTAATATAAGAAACTAAATGATTAAATGATGATAAGATAAACTTAGATACATTTAATCATCTATACCAACAATGAAAAAACATAATAGAATGACAAAATACAAGATTAGGGTTAGAGAGATACAACATTTGTATTGAGCAACTTGAATCTTTAAACTTGGAGAACTTCTAAGGCTATACACAATATGAATATTATTGTCCAAAATCTCTATTCCAAGCCTTCCCAATTACTTGAATCTTCAACTAAGTAAAATGAGATTTGGGATTGAACAAGCCTTGAAACTCATGCAAGTCAAGCAAGCTTGATGAGTTTCTTGGAGAAAACTTTGGTCTTAGAGAGCTAGAGAGAGTTGGAAAGTGTGATCAAGGCTTTTAAACTCTAATAATCCATATATATAGTGTAAGCATCACCATTAGTCTAACCAATAGGATTAGAACATTTAAAACACATCATTTGTAGCATTTTACGTAAACTATACAACCCTAAAAGATCGCCAGACAGGCGATACGTCGCTTACTAGCAGGCGATACATCGCCTGCAAGGACTTTTGCAGCCTTTCACATTTAGGCGATGCTACGTCACTTAGGGGGCAACATATCGCCACCCTTTCTGACTTTGGAGCACTCCAATGGTCCTAAAATTGCTCCAAATGCTACCAAACTTTTTGAGAATGTTTGGATACCTCATTGTATCACTTTATACCCATAAATGTCACTTTAGATGCCTTCTACACAATCTCATGTTTTCACTTCTCTTTAAGTGAACATTGTGAAGTGTTTTGCACCTCAACGTGTAAACATCTTAACCATTATATTTAACCAATCTCAACATCCCCCCACTTGGTTAAATATAATCATCTCTTCTTAGCTTAACAGTTTTGGTGCATAAAATAAAGTATCTTTCGATTTGAACTTTATCTTAGTGAAAGTATTACAAATTCTTATCGAAGTCATTGGTGTCTAAGATTAAACCAAGTACTCCTTAATGATAAAACCAGTAACACCACACACACCTCCACTTGACCATTCATTTTCCCACTTTTCTCACTTAGCACTCATATGGCCATGTGCTCGTCCATTTCATGAACTTTCCGGGGAGAAACTCCATCTCCCATGAGAGGCAGCACCACCTCTAAGTTCACATAGGTGAAGTTCTTACAACATTTTTGCTACCTTTAGAGATGCTTATTGCACACAACTGAACTTCATTAAAAGCCTTAGGCTTATCCCTCACTCGGTAACAACCAACATTAACCATCCTTAGATGGAAATCATTGTTGAAGCAATTCACCCAATAACTTGTTCTTACCCATTGAACTATTGCCCTTGATGTTCACAAGTTTGGAGTTGGGTTGCTATCATTGGTGAAAATATTATTCTAGGAGTTTTAGTTCCATCCCTTTTGAAGTAGAACTTACTAACCTCTTCGCAAGAGGTTTTGTAAATGGATCCGCTAAGTTCTCACTTGTCTTAACTTATGAGATCAATATGATTCCTCCACGAATCAATTGTCTCACATACTCATGTCTTAGAATTATATGTCTAGACTTCCCATTATATATGTCATTATATGCTCTAGCCAATGTGGCTTGACTATCACAAAGTATCGAGATCGTCGATACCTTATCCCTGGAATTGGGATTTCCAACATGAGATTCCTAAGCCACTCAACCTCTTTGCTGGTTGCCGCTAGAGCTATAAATTTAGCCTCCATGGTTGAGTGTGAAATACATGTTTGTTTCTTAGAATCCCAAGAAACTGTTCCTCCTCCGAGCATAAACACCGAACCACTTGTGGAGAGATTATCTCCTACACTTGATATCCAACTCGCATCGGAAGATCCTTCAAGTATCTTTGGGAACTTTGAATATTGGAGGCCTAGCTACTTGGTCCTTTTAAGGTACCCTAGAACTCTCTCAATCTCTTTCCAATTATCCATACTTGGATTGCTAGTAAACCTACTTTTTAGAGTTCCAGAATGTTTACTTAGCTAGCTAGATAGTAGGGGTAGTAGTAAGTATTAGTTTATAGTATGTTAATTACCGTGGATTTTCGGTTCAAGTCGGGATTTAGTTGGACACTCATAGCAACAGTTATGGATTTCATAAGTTTAATCTATAATTTAAGAATATTAATTATAACATAAGGTTTGATTATTATTGCTGGCCCTAGATATATTATTTATTATAACCTAAAGTTTAGATAGAGCCAATAAGAGCATGACACTTGTCATAATCATGATTATTAAGGAATTAAGTATTTTGATGAATAGTTTTAAATAAAAGAAAGATCTAGAAGCTCTAGAACCTTCTAGCAGCTGTTAGGGTCGTATTATGACTCAGTCAAAGTTGTTTATCAAATTCAAATTATGCTGAAAAGGTGCAAATACATGTTTAATATATCTACGTATGCCGATATATCGCAGCATAGGGGTCGATATATCGCCTATGGAAGATACGGAAAACACGTCGACTTTGCACGAACGATCGAACAAGCCTCAGGAATACAGGGGGAGGCGATATATCGCCTATAGGGGGTGATATATCAGCTCCATGAGTGTATTTTTGAAAGTTTGATTTTTGAGTTTTAAAAATAGCCTTAACCATTTAGACCTGCCTTTGAATGACTTTGACCGAGTTCTGGGCGTTAGTTGAACGAAAATTCAAATATTTTTCATTTTATAATCATTTATTTATTCAAATTAAAAGGGGTTAGTTTGACTTCCTTTAACTCTATAAATAAGACCTAGTGCTCAGCCATTTTCTTCATTCTTCAAGCATTTAATCAGAGTCTCCAAGGTGCTAGTGTTACTATAGAGAGATACACTTTGGTTTTTGGTTAAAGCTTTATCATTCTAAGATTTTATAAACACTTGGGAAGTGAGAAATAGTGTGATTTCCGTATTGAGGTTTAGGCCAATCCATAAGGTCATTCAAGGTATTCCTATTCCTTAAGTTCAGTTCTTTATGATTCTATAGTTTTCTTTAGTTTCTTTTATTCAAATCCTAACTCTTATTATTGATTCTTGATTGCGTATTTAAGTTCTTGAAAGTTAAGGTCCTTCTTGGTAAGTTTCTTCTTGATGGTTTAGTTCTCATATTCATCTTTATTCTCAGAGATTCTCACCTTTTCTACTGTTGGTTTATAGGAGTGCTCTAATCCCATTCTTGTTCCCAAATATCCCAACTTTTGGTAAGGAAAATAGGATAGACTTTATGTGCTTATATGTTATTTTCATGTTATGTTTATGTTAGATATGTATATGTATATGTATAGTATGTTTAATAGTCCTTGGGCATATGACTTGTCTAGCTAGCAAGCCCCAAGAATTTATGGGCATATGACTTGCTTAGCTAGCAAGCCCCAAAAATCTTTGGGCATATGAATTGCTTAGCTAACAAGCCCCAAGAAGCATGATGGCCATTGTAGTCTTATATGATATATGCTTTTGATAGTCATATGTTTTATAGTGTATGATATAGTGTTATGCTTATGAATTATGATGTTTGTTTTAATAGATTTTCCTTGCTGGGCATTAGGCTCACTCCTTTATTTTTAGTGTGATGCAGGAAAATAGATATGGAGGTGTAACGCCCTACTACCTTAGAGCTGTTACTAAGTGAGTTTAAAAATGTGCTTCCAACTTGCTAATCGAGATTTTAAGTCAAATAGTATAATTAAGCCATAAACAGAGGAAAAACTTTAGAAATAATAATTTCCATAAAAAAATCATAAAAGTCTTACACTTGGGATCCCAAAATACAATTTAGAAACATTTACAATACAAAAACTGAACCAAGTCGACTAAACGACAAATTCTAGGTTTATTTACAAGCATCTCCCAAAATCCTCTGGCTGTGGCAGCCAGGCTGGCCAAACATGTACACGCCGCCTCACGCCTGCTACACTCATGGTTGGTTGGCCTTTTCTTTACCTTTACCTGCACCACATAGCATCTGTGAGCCGAAGCTCAGCAAGAAGACCCACAAACAGATAACATATGCAACACATATAACAGGCATAGAAATAGGCCACCAATGGGCTAAACACATACGGCCTAGCCGTCCCAGGCGTTTACCAAGCCCTGGGTTCGCGGACCACGCCGTGAGGATATCCCAAGTATCCTTTTAGGGACTCGCCCTGGCAACTCGCACTTCACGTGCTCAACGCTGCTCACGGCCACTTATCGTTCTCAGCCTTGCACTCAACATGCCCAACGCCGTTCCCAGCCCTTCGCCGTTCCCGGCCTACACCGTTCCCGGCTCTCGCCGATCATTCACATAAAAGCATACATAGCATAACAAGCAAGTACAGAATTCTAAAAAATTTAGTTAAAGGGCTACGCCCCGCAGTTCAAACACATTGGGCTCAGCCCTGCATACCAGTTCTATTCAAACACATTGGGCTCAGCCCTGCTCTTATGTGAATGGTGTCTCGAGTGCAGTCCTCTAACTTGAGCCTCTCCGAAACCCTAGTCACAATACATTAATAATATCCATCCATCAAGTTCTAATCCAATAAATAACTTTGAGCCAAAACCCTAACCTCCGGGACCTTGAACTCTATCAATCCGGGTGATAAAATCCATTCCTAGCCTTAACCATTGAGTTCCCAAGCCTAAACACCCTTAAAAACATAAACTAGCCCTAAGAGTCGCGGCCCCATCCTCAAGCGTCGCGGCTAGCCTCAAAACAGAGGCTAGCTTCCCACTATCACCCACACGGGTCGCAGCGTGCCCATCCTAGGGCCGCGACCCTCACCTCCGAACCCAGAATTTCCATCACCTTCCCTGCATTTTCCTCAATCTAACTCACTCAAAACTTATCCAACAAACCCAGATAATTAACACATACTTCCCAGCTCAATATCAACATCAAAACCCAACAGAATCTGCTCCAAAACTCAGTTAAAACACTTAAGATAGATCAAACTTAATCAACATGCAAACTCTTACAAACCAGCAACAATTCTCAACATAACCTTAATAATTAGAGCTTACCTTGTAGAGCTTATTCCCTGTGTTTGATCCTCAATCCTCAAACTTTAAGCTCCTAAGTTTTCTCAGCCTAATTCCTTGCTTAAGCTAGCTTACACCAGAATTTTCCCTTTGATATGCCTTAGAGAAGGAGTAGAGAAGAAAAGAGTGGTGAGAAGCTATCCTTAGCTGAAAGAAGGAGTATAGGTCGGTTTCCCAAAGTTTCTAAGTGATTCTTCCTTTTTGTTTTACTTAACTTAAGTCTATAGAGTTACCTCAAGGCTCGGGGTACCAAAACGTCCCCGATGGAAAAATGGTAAATTTCCCCAATATCCCCCCTAGACATTCTATCCTCAAATATATCTCCAAATATTTATTTTCATATCCCGATAATCCCATAACACACCTAGTACCCAAATTATCCCTTGACTCGCTCCGAGTCCGAATCTCAACCCTGTTGTGACTTTCTGACTAACCGATCCCCAGGACTACCTCGGATCGTGTTGCACAGACATATCACATATATATCGCATTTATTACATTTATGCCCCTAATATCTAGACGAGGCCGACATGCATCATTATCATATATTCACATTAATTCACACATTAACACATTAAAGCATTTATTGCCCTCAAGGCCCTAAGCCTGATTAGCGAATTCAGGTTGTTACAGGAGGCGGAAGGATTCTTGGTAGCTTGGCTTGTGTGTTGAGGTTGAATAGAATGAATGGACTGTGTGTCGATCGAGGATGACGTTAAATTTTTAGTCTTTTAAATTATGTTTTGATGTAATTCCGCAACTAGTATTTAAAGTTTATGTTTTATCAAACAATGGGTACCCATACCGTATTTTATATTTTATTTTGTAATATTCACAATATTATTTTGGGGTTTTAGTAAAGTTATGATTATTTCTTATGTATGTTTTCTCAAAAAATAGTAGCTATGTCTAGTAGTTTTAATGGTCCAAGGTCTTAGAAATATTTGGGTCATTACATATTTATTATACTAACCGCATATGCAATATATACTCTTGTACAATGAGCGGCGTACATTAGACTCCCTAATGCACTTGCATAATCAAGTTGAGCCACTGCTCTACCATTATTATTTTCAAGCTTTATGCTTGAATCAAATGGTGTATTTGCCTATTTGATTTTGAAATGACTAAACTTGTCAAGCACTTTCTCAACATAGTGTTCTTGACTTAAGGCATAACCCCCACTATTTCTTCTCACTTTTATACCCAAGATGGTATCAACCTCTCCAAGGTCTTTCATCTTGAAAGTGGAAGATAGAAACCTCTTCGTTTCCATTATGCCTTTCATATCATTTCTCAAAATCAACATATAGACACACCAAGATGACATAGTCATCATAAGTCTTAGAGTATAAGCACTTGTTAGCATTATTGTGTCTAAACCCATCCGAAATTATGGTTTTATCAAATCTCTCATGCCATTTTTTCGGTTCTTGCTTTAAACCTTATAATGATTTAACAAGCCTACACACTTCATGTTCATTTCCCATTAGAACAAAACCCTCTGGTTGTTCCATATAAATCTCCTCATCGAGATCGCCATTTAGGAATGTCGTTTTGACATCCATTTGATGAACATAAAGGTTATATATTGATGATAAGGCAAATAGTATTCTTATAGTGGTTTCCCTAGCAACCAGTGCATACGTGTCAAAATAATCGACTCTTTCCTTTTGTTTAAACCCTTTGGCTACTAGTCTTGCCTTGAAGGTTTGTAATATGCCATCGGTGTGATATTTCCTCTGAAATACCCACTTGCATCCAATTGGTTTTGAACCTTGTGGAAGGGCTACCAATTTCCATGTGTAGTTTGAAATAATTGAATCCATCTCATCATTAATTGCCTCTTTCCAAAAAATGGAGTTTCTCAAAGACATTGCTTCTTGGAATGTTTTCGGATCATTCTCAACTTGAAGATCCATAGGAAATTTCCATGTGACTTCTTCAAGGTTTCCCTCTACTAGGTAGAGTGTCTCCATTTGAGAACATGTCTCATTTGATCACAATTCTTTTAGCCTTTGGCTTCTCCGAGGCAATATAGGTTGCTCATCAACCTTTGGATCTTTCTCCTTAAGAGATTCTCCAACACTTGTGGGTTCTTGAGAATTGCTATTATAATATAAGATATTCTCAAAGAACTTCACTTCTCTTGATTCAATTATCACATTAGACTCCAAGTCTAATAGTCTATAGGCCTTGCTATTTGAGGCATAGCCAACAAATGCATATTTTATGGCCCTTGGACCCAACTTGGTCCTTTTAGGCTCTGTGCTCTTGCAATAAGCAAGGCACCTGTTGTGAAAATTATCTACTACACAAGTATACGTAATCATAAACAAGTGATAAATAGAGTATCGTTCCCACGATGATTGAATATTAATTACCAATGAATTCATTTTTATTTCAAATTGATTTGACGATTAATAAATATAGAATTTACTAAAACTAAAAGAAATAAAACAAATAACAATAAAAGACTCAATAATAAATATTCTAATTAAATGGATAAAAATATAGGGTTATTAATTTCATCAACTATCCACCTATGTTTCTTTAATTTGAATATAAGAATTCCTATCTCTATTATGATAGCACATCACAACTATAAATTATATTCTTGTTAGGACTTATATCTCTCTACAATAAGTAAATCTCTTACATCTCTGTGGTAAATTAACATATCACAAGCATTAAACATGTAATCCCTAAGATACAAAAACCATATGGGTGCTCTCGTCCAATATAAATTTAAGATTATTTGACTATAGCATATTTATCATTCACTTCTCAGATCTCAGATTAAAATCATACAGATCATGCAAATGGTGATGAAGCATTTACAAGCATTAAACACAAGTCAAACAATTCACAATATTGATAGGAAATTCATAAAAATTGTATTAGATAATCATAAGGTTTCAAGAAGAATCCATTAACACCCTAAAAAGAAAATTAGTTCACGGAAAATAATAGAAAGAGAGAAAGAGAAGAGAGATGAGAGAAGAAAGAGAGGAGAGAAGAGAGAGAGATCTAAAATAAACTAAAACATTCTTTTTATAGTGATAAGGTTGTGAAAAGAATTTTCTAGATATTTCCACTTGTTAATCTTGTAGCTCAAATATCACCAAGTAAACGTTCGAATTTGACTTTTCTTGTGAAACATGATTTTGTAGGCTTTTGAATAAGCTTTCCAACGCCACCAATAAAACGTAAATAAGATATGTGAGTAAGGAGATATGGTCAAACTATCAAAACAATCTGAGATTCAAAATATCTCAGATTTTTCTAACAATTTAAGTTTGAATTCTCCTTTATCTTCTCCAATCAATTCAAATAAATATCTTCTATTGTTTTTTTCTTGATTGATGATAATATTTAAAATAAATTTTTAAATATTTCTCACATATCCATTTAACAAATGACAACCTATAAAATACAACAACCATACATAAAAAGAACTAAAAATAAAAATAATAATAAAAAAACTAAAAAAAAATTACTAAAATGTATTAAAAATCTACCCTATCAATTCCCCCAAAATTAACATTTTCTTGCCCTCAAGTAAAGAATACAAAAGACAAACAAAAACCAAACTAAAAACCTGAAACAACCAACACAAATTAATCAAGTCAACAACAACAATTTAAGCCTCAAAATATTATGAATAACATGCTTATATAATCTTCAGGAAAATCAACCACTAATCCAGAATTTCAGTCAAAATATTATTCCAACTTACTTAGGTCCAAACAAAAATAAAAGTTCTCCTAATCACGATTAATAAATAAAATGCATTTGAATCAATTCATGCTCACCAAATTTTTTCATTAGAATCAATCATTATCTCATAAGCTTACTATACTTACTAATCTCCACTAATGTAGACAACACATGCTCAAAAATCAATAGTACTTTCATGTCTTATAATTGAATGGCTTAGGTAAAGGTAGTTGAAAAAGTCATTTAGGCTCAAATATACCATAAGCATACAAACCAAACAAATCAATCTTATGAAAAACTTACAAACCCAAAACAATCACAAATTTCTCAATTTTTCTTGCTTTGAGAGAGAATTCATAAACCTGATTTTTTTTTTCTAATGATACTACACTCCCCCAAACGTATTTCTTTGTATTTTCAATTGGAGTATAGTTCATTTTCAATATTTTTTATTTCTTTCTCTCTCAATTTTTCTTCTTCTGTAGACACAAATTTCCAAATATAAACCCCATTACATACCATCCCCCAATCATTTTTCATATGTTCATGATATACATCAAAGGGAAGAAAAAAATAATAACAAAGTTTCAAAAAGGCTCGAAATAAGTGTAAAAAAAAAATCACATTAAGGTCAAAAATGGGTAACTAAGGATTTAATACATCAAGGTTGGCTTGAAAAGCTCAATCATTCCAAAGAATTGCCTAAATCATTTTCCTAAGCATGTATCATCTAGGATTTCATCTTAAAAAGCAAGCAAACAAGTTCTAAGATAAAACCAATTTCAATTTTAATTTTTATCTTAAAAATTCAGCAAGCATAAATAATATTCAATCACATAAAATTTATTGAAAATCATGATTAAACTCTCAATTATTTAAGTAGATAAAGTAATAATGGAAAGAAATATTAAACCAAGCACACAGATTTTTATAGTTTCATTCTATTCAATTTATACAACACATCATTCAACATATTGTCATTGGCTAATCATTGTTAACTTGATTCACACTCTAAACAAAAACTAAAAAAAAACATAAAAATAAAAATAAAAACAAATATAAACCCAACAAAACTTAAACTTAAACAAACTAAGATATTTACAATGGGCAAAGCAATAAAAATTAAATTCCCTCCCCCAAACTTAATCTAAACATTGTCCCCAATGTATAAATAAAATAAAAGAAAAAGGAAACCTCCCTGTAATCCAATGCATTGTTCCATTGTATTGACTCTCATTGTCATCCTCCTTAGGTTGCAGATATAAAGTTATTCACTGACGCATCAATAAGTGGTTGATGCCCATAATATGCGTCATACAAGATAACTTGAAGGTTGTCATTCTGAACGCCCTCAAGCTTGGCAAGATATGAATCTAATCTGCACGTCAGTCCAACAACACAGGACTTTGAGTGATGAGCTTGGGGAGTAAACTTTGGTAGCTCATAATGGATGTAGAATAGTGAAGGTATCATCAATTTAAAATATGGATCCATTGGCATTGTATATGATTGAAGCATTAATGAACTCAAATCAATGATTGCAGGTGCTTCTTCATCCTCCAAAGTCATATTTTTCTCATCTTCATTTGTGAATTCCTCATATAACCCTTCTAATTATTTTTCACTCTCCACTAGACTATCCATAAACATGTTTGTGATTTGATATTCAACAACTTCATGATCATGGATGGAATTTACTTCATTTACCACACCATAATCATTATCTATCAAGCAAGTATCCAACTTAGCAAAATTTTGAGTGAATATAACTTCGAGGATCTCTTGTTCATCAACTTTACACTCAGCCTCTTCTGATGGCTCAACCATTGGTACTTCTACAGTATTCGAATAACTCTCACAACCTTGATTGTTTGAGTAATTGTCCTTAAACCACTCCATATTCTGCACCATTAAATATAAAGTGTTCTTCAATTTCTGGTTTATGCTCTTCATGCTTGAATGGTTGGGGTATAATATTAGGATCTTGGAATGATGGAGGATATTGGTGACTCCAACCTTGCAGTGAAGGATCCCAATGCCAATGGTAATCAAAATCCGCCATATCATTCAACAACATCATTATATCATCATGACATCATCTTAATAAAGGTTCACCAATTACCTCTGCTCCATAGTTTACCCAACATCTTGTTGCATCATCTAATCCATTGTAAGAGAAAAGTGTAAGACACCCCCTTGAGAAATTGTGATAACATCTCTCCACCAATTCATTAAATCTCCCCCAAGCGGAGTAAAATGACTAATTTTGTTGTTGGGAAAAACTCACGATGTAATCATGGCAGAGCATTTTTTTATTTACCTCGCAAGTCAAACACAGAAAAGAAACATAAATTAATTTAAAATAAAATAAAAAAACCAAGTTAGAATAAAAATCAATTATGTTGATATTAATAATACAGTCCTTGGCAACGACGCCAAAAACTTGTTGTGAAAATTATGTACTATGCAAGTATACGCAATCATAAACAAGTAATAAAGTGATGAATAGAGTATCGTTCCCACGGGGATTGAATATTAATTACCAATGAATTCATTTTTATTTCTAATTGATTTGACGATTAATGAATATAGAATTTACTAAAACTAAAAGAAACAAAAAAATAATTATAAAAGACTCAATAATAAATATTCTAATTCAATGGATAGAAATATAGGGTTATTAATTTCATCAACTATCCACCTATAATTCTTTAATTTGAATTTAAGAATTCCTATCTCTATTATGATAGCAGATTACAACTGTAAATTATATTCTTGCTAGGACTTATAACTCTCTACACTAAGCAAATCTCCTACATCTCTGTGGTAAATTAACATATCGTAGGCATTAAACATGTAATCCCTAAGCTACACAAATCATACGGGTACTCTCGTCGAATATAAATTTATGTTTATTTGACTATAGCATGTTTATCCTTCACTTCTCAGATCTCAGGTTAAAATCATATAGATCATGCAAATGGTGATCAAACATTCACAAGCATTAAACACAAGTCAAACAATTCACAATATTGACAGGAAATTCATAAAAAAACATGTATTAGATAATCATAAGATTTCAAGAAGAATCCATCAACACCCTAAAAAGAAAATTAGTTCATGGAAAATATTAGAAAGAGAAGAAAGAGAGAAAGAGAAGAGAGAGGGAGATCTAAAATAATCTAAAACATTCTTTTTATAGTGATAAGGTTGTGAAAAGAATTTTCTATATGTTTCCACTTGTTACTTCATAATGCCCCAAAATATCTTCATTTGAATTTCAAATCCTGTAACTCTATCTTGTGTAATCTTATAGCTCAAATATCACCAAGTAAACGTCCGAGTTTTACTTTTCTTGTGAAACAAACTGTAACGACCCAAATTTGCTAATAAGGCTTAAGGGCCTTGATTAGTGTGCCTGGAGGGCATAATGGGAATTATGTGTGATTTTAATTATTAAGATGCATGATTATGAATTAAATCATGTTATATGACTATTTGAGTATTTGAGATGCATGACTATGTGTATTAGTATGCATGTAGGCCCTGATTAGGTTAGAAGGGCATAATCGTAATTTTGGCTATTATGGGCATAACTGTATTGATATATGTGATAATTGTCGAGACCACATTATTATGTGGATATATCTGAGATCTGTGACTTGAGACGATTCTAGTGAGCAAAGTAGCGAAAAAGTCATGGCGGGGATTTATACCCGGCTCGAGGTGAGCTTAGGGGTATAAATGGGAATTTAGCGAATATACTGGAGTCTATTTTGACATTGAGGAATATTATTGGTGGTTAATTAGGTATCGGGAATTAAGCGGGAAATATTAGAGACACTCGAGGAGTTAGCGGGAATTGGGTAAAATGACTAAAATGCCCTTAGGTAGACTAAATGATTAGAAATAAAGGGGAGGGCATTAGGGTCATTTGGCATGTAAGGAATAGATATGCTGAGGCTTAATGTTAGTGGGAAGTGTAGAGAAATGTAGAAGTCTGAAAAAGAAGGAAAAGGAAAGGAAAAGAAAGGAAGGAAAAACATAGTGGTTTTCCTTAGAGTCGGTTTGTGGTTCTCTTACCACTTCTCTCCATTCTTCTTGAAGAAAAATTCAGAGGAGAGCTAGTTCAATTAAGCCACAAGGTTACTGAGCTAAGATTGAGGATTTGACAAGGGTTTAGCAAGGTTAGGCCATCACTTGAGGTAAGGTTCTGTAATTTCTTCAGTTGCTGGTTTGGTTTCTGAACTATGGTGTATAAGTTGAGTTTGATGGGGAACCTTTGGGAAATTCAGGGCAAAGGTTAAGGAAAAGAAAGCCAAGGAGGTCTAGAGACAGCTTGTGGTCGAAATCCTATCAAAGGTATAAAGTCTAAACTCTAACTTTGTTGTTCAATTGGATTCTGCTGAGTTTAAGTGTTTAGGAGTGGCTATGGTGAATTTTGAGTTTGTGGATGCATGTGCTTGAGTTCTAGGTATTTGGGGTGCTTGGGATGAGTAGAGTATGGTCATAAGGTTGTTTTTGAGTTTGGGAAAGAGTTGGAAGAGTTTTGGTTGAGGTTGGTTCGAGGAAATCGCAAGAAGGAGAACTGAGGGTTGTTTCTGTCTGTGACTAGCGCTACAGCGCTAGCCTTTAGGCGCTGTAGCGCTAGGCCAAGTTTGCTGATGGGGTTTTGCTTCTGTTTGTAGCGCTGTAGCGCCCTCCCATGAGCGCTGTAGCGCTAACCTGCCTTCTGAAGGGGATTTAAGGGTTATTTGCAAGGGCTTTTGACCTAGGGTTTGGGGTTTGATTCCACCACCTTGTTGGGTGGAACTAGGACTTCCCGGGGGCTCGGGATTAGCCCTGATGCTAGGTTTTGAACATGAGGATCGATAATGACTTTGGCCCATGATTGTGTTTAGGTGAGCACTAGGGCTCGAGGGGGATCGTGCTCAAGGAGTCGAGGGATCAAAGCTAGTGAATTGAAAGGTAAGAAAACTGCACCCGACTATATGTTTGTGATGGGACTAAGTGCTCCCGAGAATTGTATCGTGTCAATGATGGTATTACGCCATGGGACATGTAAAAACGGCCTAAGAGTGCCGTACATAATACTTGCGCATAGGGCGCAGCTTGGCCAGTGGTAGCCAAGGACAGCTTAACATTCACTGAGCTCGGTTTAAGCGAGCCGGAGCCAGTGGGATAACAGAGGGAGCAACCTGAGAGCGCTAGCCCTAGTTATCATTTGTGCAGTGATGTATGCTATGAATTGATATGTTTGGCATGTTGAATACTAGGCTATATTAAATAGTTATGTGGTTAAGATTATGTGATGCAATATGAGATATTGATTTGTCTGTTGATTGCTTATGCTCTGTTGTTGTGTTTTCTTGTTGGGCCTTGGCTCACGGGTGCTACGTGGTGCAGGTACAGGCAAAGGCAAGCTGGACCAATCCTGAGTTGGAGGGCTGCGGGGCTGAATGTACATAGCTAGCTGTTCGATCACCATGGTCGAGGAGTGGATCAGGACAAGGCTTACCTAACTGCTTGTTTTGCCTTAGTATGGCTGGTTATTGTATCTGAATCTTATAACTTTTGTAAACGATCTCTAAACTTGTATTTTGGGATCCCGTGTAAACAAATAATGTTTCTTAATGAAAATGCGGCTTTTGAGACCAAAACATTTTAAACCCCAGTTCCTTTATAGTCTCAGTAACACGATTTTGTTTAATCGACTTGGTTAGCAAGTCTGGCACTTTATAAACACACAGTGTAACGGTCTCGGCTATCCAGGGCATTACACAAACTTTCGTAGGTCTTTGAATAAGATTTCCAATGCCACCAAGAACACGTAAATTGTATATGTGAGTAAGGGTATATGGTCAAAATACCGAAACTGTTTGAGATTCAAAATATCTCAGATTTTTCCAACAATTTAAGTTTCAATTCTCCTTTATCTTCTCCAATCAATTCAAATAAATATCTTCCAATGTTTTTCTCTTGATTGATGATAATATTTCAAATAAATTTTGAAATATTTCTCAAATATCCATTTAACAAATGACAACCTGAAAAATACAACAACCACACATAAAAAGAACTAAAAATATAAAATAATATTAATAAAACTAAAATAAACTAAGATTAAAAAGTATTAAAAATATATCATTTCAGCACCCCCACACTTTAAGATAGCCTAAGTTAGGCTCTTTCCTCTCCATAACTCATATGGAGAAACATTGTTCTTTTTCATAGGAATACGATTCAATATATGACACGCAGCAAGCAAAGCTTCACCCCACAAATTATAACATAATTTAGCATGTAAAAGCATAGAGTTAATCATCTCAATATAAGTCCTATTATTTTTTTCAGCTATTCCATTTTGTTGTGGAATGTATGGTGTAGTGCATTCATGTATAATGTCATGTTGTTCACAAAACACATTGAAATCATTTTCAAGTATCCACCACCTCTATTAATTCTAAGAGTCTTTATTTTCCTTTCCAATTGATTTTCTACTTCAGCTTTATAGATTTTAAATGCATTAAATGCCTCATCCTTACTCTTAAGTAAATACACATAAGTATACCTAAAGCAATCATCTATAAAAGTCATGAAGTATCTATTTCCTCCTCTAGTCAACATGCCAGTCAATTAACATAAATCACTATGTATTAAATTTAGCAAATTTGAACATCTATCAACACTTGGAAAATGTTTATTTACCATTTTAGATTTAACACATAATTCACATTTACATGCTTATTCACATCACAATTAATCAATCCTCATTTAACAACTCATTTAATTGTGATATAACATATATGAGCAAGTCTATTATGCCACAATGTAATAGAATTAGAATAATTCACATTCCAAGATTTAGATGTCATATCATTATTGTCACTATCAAGAGCACAAACTTTGATCATTCCATCACATGTATAACCCTTTCCCATAAAAGTTTCCAATTTAGTCAAAGTGAGTTTACCGAATTCAAACTCCATTTTGATACCGGATTTACTCAATAGAATTCCACTCATAATGTTACTAGTCATATCAGGAACATAGAAAATATTAATTAGGGTCACTTTCTTTCCATTAGTGAAGAACACATCAATGAAGCCACTTCCAAGTACCTTGGATCTCTTTTTATTTCCCATTTAGACTTCAAGTCCCACCTTTGCACTTTCAAAGGTTTTGAAAAAAGTTTTATCATAGGTTGCAAGAATGGTGGCACAAGTATCATACCACCATCCTTGCACCTTTCCTTGGGTTGCATTAACTTCACACAAGGTTGCAATGATCTCAACATCAAATGCATTGGCCTTGGTATCTTCACTTAGGTTTGCAATGATCTCATCATCAATTGCATTGGCATGTTCACATTCTCTTAAGGTTGCATTAGTCTCATCACTACATGCATGAACAATGTCAATTCTCTTTAGGGTTATCATACATTTCTCATCGAAAGCACTAAATTTAATTAAGGTCACAAAGATTTTATCATCAATTGTATTGACCCCAATCTCATTATGGTTAATTTTGTAATTACCATATCTCACATGATGATCAATAACTTTACAAACAAAACAAGTACAACAATTGTAACGCCCTGGATAGCCAGGACCGCTACACTGTGTACTTATAAAGGTGCAGGACTTGCTAATCAAGTCATTTAGTCAAAACGTGTCACTAAACCATAAATGTGCTAAGGATAAAATGGTTTTGGTCTCAAAAGATACATTTCATATACTTAAACAAATTTACATATGGGATCCCAAAAAGGAATAGTGTTTAAAGGTTAGTTTATAAAATTTCCAAAATACAGACTTCCATCAGCCACTCTAAGGCAAAACAGACATTTATAGCTTTTCTGATCTTGTTATCCTCTCAACTGTGGCGGCTGAGCAGCTGGTCATGTACATTCCGCTCGCAGAACTCTCCTAGTCAGGGTTGATTAAGTTTGCCCTTGCCTTTACCTGCACCACGTAGCACCTGTGAGCCAAGGCCCAGCAAGAAAACATATTACACGTCTCAACAATCATATCAAGAGAATAATTCATCAAGCATGATCAACCACTTAACATTCCACATTAATCACATAGCATGTAATCAGAATCAAAGATGCAACCAATCATTAATAACAGTCAAATCACATAAAAACTAGGGCCGACAACTTAGGTCGCACCCTCTGTTTACCCCACTGACTCCGGCTCGCTTAAACCAAGCTCAGTGCATAATAAGTTGTCCTCGGCTACCAGTGGCCGAGCTACGCCCTGTGCGCAAGTGTAACCTTTGGCACTCTTAGGCCGTTGGTTTACTATTTACATGGCATAATACCATCCTTTTCAATGCATACATATTACAGAACCCTTAGTCCCATTACAAATACACAACCAGGTGGAGTTTTCTTACCTTTGGCTTCCAAGTGAACTAGTTACGAGCCCTAACTTAGCACCTAGTCACAACCAAGATAAAGGATGCCATCAACAATTTTAAATGAGCTTCTAGACAAAGTTCTAGTCTCCGGAACATTGAACTTCACCAAACATGGTAAAAGATTCAATCCCAAGCACCCTAGGTTAAATTCCCAAGCCTAGAATCTCAAAATCCCAAAATCCCTTAAGGGCCGCGACATTAGCCACCCATGCCACGGCATGGCCCCAACCAAAGGCCTCCCAATGCCCAAAAACAGGTAAGGGCCGCGACCATACTCAGACCATGCCGCGGCCCACCCTCCTTCCTCAGCATCCATCAGCTTCGAAGGGCCGCGACTCACCAAGAACTATGCCGCGACCCGACCCCTTCGAACCCAGAAAAACCTCCATTTTTTACTCTCAAACCTCATGCAAACTCACTCAAAACTACCCCAATTCCACAACTCAATTATCCAAAAACTTCCCACAAGATTCCAGCAACATAACCCAGCTAAAACCTAGACTAGAAACCCATCAAAAACCTATTTCAATCACTGAAACTTTCTAACTCAAGAACACAAAACCCAGCCATGGAAACACTATAACTCAGCCATTAAACCTTAAATTCGAGCTTACCTCAGCTGCAGAACCAATCCTCCAAGAGCTTTCTGAGCTAACTTCCAAGATTCTAGCCTCAATTTAATCTTCAAATCCAAAACCCAAAAACCACTTAGAACACAACCAAAATCATAGAATTTCAACAACAGAAAATGAGAATCAATCTTTACCTTAGTCCTGGTTGAGTTCTTTTGCTAAAATTGAGCTAATCCCTCAAGACCCAAGCCTAAATCACAGAGCTCTCAGCTGAGTTCCTTTAGATTCCAAGAGTTTCGTTTGGGAGAGAAAGGGAGAAAGAGGAAAGAGTCGGTTTATTATGTTCTACTATTTTCTGTAGCTCCTTAAGTCTATCCTTAGGCAATTAAGCTAATCCCAAAGCTCGGGGTACCGGAAACGCCCCCGAGAGCAAAATGGTAAATTTCCCCAATATTCCCACCTAGACTTCCTAACCTCAAATATATCTCCAATTATTTATTTTCATAACCGGGTAATCTAAATAACCACCCGATACCTGAAATACCCCTTGACTTGTCCAAAGTCAAATATTAAGCCCCGTTGTGACTTTCCCGCTATCTAGCTCCCTAAGATCGCCTCAAGTCGCTTGCTGCAGATTTACCCACATAATAATGTGGTTCTCACAAGTATAACATTTAATCACATTTATATTCATATAATCATACAAGCATGCTTATCATGTAATCATGCATTAAATTAATAAATTCATACATAAACCAATTATTCCCTCCCGACACACTAATCAAGGCCCTTAAGCCATATTAGTGATTTTGGGTCGTTACATCAATAACCCTTGAATTATTTATTAACATTCACCATTTTACTCTTATTATAAACAATGATCTCAAACTTACAAAAATATGGCAGCAAACACATTTCATTCAAATTCTTGAAATCTACACATTTAGAAACAAGGATTTTGATGATACCAATCTCCTTAAGCATGTAATCCCATTGAGTTGTCTCATCCTTTGTTGATAAAGACTTTGTATCCATATCCACATTCATGTAGAGCATTTCCAAATAGAACTTTCTTTGATCTTTCATGGTTATGTGTCCAACACAAACCAAATCTTGAAACAAGGATTTGAAGGTTTGTAGAGTCCCAGAATATTTACTTAACTAGCTAGATAGTAGTAGTAGTAGTAGTAGTAGTTAGTATTAGTTTGTACTATGTTAGATTCCATGGATTTTGGTATTAAGGTTTAGATCAATCCATAAGATCAATCAAGGTATTTAAGTTCTTGAAACTTAAGGTCCTTCTTGGTAAGTTTCTTCTTGATGGTTTAGTTTTCATATTCATCTTTATTCTTAGATATTCTCACATTTTCTACTGTTGGTTTATAGGAGTATTCTAGTCCCGTTCTTGTTCCCAAATATCCCGGCTTTTGGTAAGGAAAATAAGATAGATTATATGTGCTTATACGTTTATGTTATGATATGTTTATGATATGATATGTTTTATGCGATGATATGTATATGTATAAGAATATGTTTTATAGTCCTTGGGCATATGACTTGTTTAGCTAGCAAGCCCCACAAATTTATGGGCATATGACTTGCATAGTTAACAAGCCCCAAGAAATATGATGGCCATTGTAGTCCTATATGATATATGTTTTTTTTATATAGTATATAGTCTGATGCTTATGATTTACGATGTATGTTTTTAGTAGATTTTCCTTGCTGGGCATTAGGCTCACTCCTTTATTTTTAGTGTGATGCAGGAAAGTGATTATGGAGGCGAAATGATTCTTGGAAGCTTGGCTTGTCTGTTAAGGATGAATGGACTGAGTGGACCGCGTGTCGATGGAGGATGACATTTATTTAGTCTTTTAAATTATGTTTCTTTTGTAATTCCGCATTTACTTTTTGAACAATTGATTTAAAGTTATGTTTTATGTTTTATAAACAATGGATACCCATGCCATATTACATATTAAATTTATAATTTCATGTTATTGATACAAAAATTATTTTAGAGTTTTAATAAAGTTATGATTATTTCTTATGTTTTCTTCAAAAGTAGTAGCTAAGTCTAGTAGTTTTTAATGGTCAAAGATCTTAGAAATAGTTGGGTCATTACAAGGTTATAGAAGATGAACCAATTTTCCCCATTATTGATTATGCAAAACATAAAATGAAAGTAATTAGAATTAGAGATTTTGATTGTTGGGAATTTATGGTTTTACTCTTTGCAAATCAACAATGAATAATGATAATTATGCAATATTCCAAACCCTAGATGTTAATCAAGATTCAAAATTAAAGTACGAGTGCAATTCTTGATAATCAAATAAACATTTTCATGATATGAATGTTAATCTTGAATATAAGAAACTAAATGATTAAATGATGATAAGATAAACTTAGATACATTTAATCATCTATACCAACAATGAAAAAACATAATAGAATGACAAAATACAAGATTAGGGTTAGAGAGATACAACATTTGTATTGAGCAACTTGAATCTTCAAACTTGGAGAACTTCTAAGGCTTATACACAGTATGAATATTGTTGTCCAAAATATCTATTTCAAGTCTTCCCAATTGCTTGAATCTTCAACTAAGTAGAATGAGATTTTGGATTGGACAAGCCTTGAAACTCATACAAGTCAAGCAAGCATGATGAGTTTCTTGGAGAAAACTTTGGTCTTAGAGAGCTAGAGAGAGAATGAGTTTTAGAGAGAGAGTTGGAAAGTGTGATCAAGATTTTTCAACTCTAATATCCCATATATATAGTGTAGGCATCATCATTAGTCTAACCAATAGGATTAAAACATTAAAACACATCATTTGGAGCATTTTACACAAATTGTACGACCCTAAAAGACCGCCCAGGTGATTCATTGCCTGCTAGGGCTTTTGAAGCCCTTCACATTTAGGCAATGCTACGCCACTTAGGGGGAGACGTACCACCACCCTCTCTGACTTTAGACCAGTCCAATGGTCCTAAAATTGCTCCAAATGCTACCAAACTTTTTGGGAATGCTTGGATACTTCATTGTACCACTTTAGACCCATAAAAGTCACTTTTAGATGCCTTCTACACAATTTCAGGTTTTCACTTCTCTTTAAGTGAAAAATGTTAAGTGTTTTGCACCTCAACGTGTAAACATCTTAACCATTATATTTAACCAATCTCAACACAGTTTTCTTACCTCTGGTCCAAGCACTGGCTAAATAAAAATGACCCTCAAGCACGATCCCCTTCTGAGCCCCAGCGGTACCCTAGTCACAACCATAATAAAGGATATCCATCAATATTGAGTTAAATAAAGGCTTCTGGATCTAGTCCTATAGCCTCTGGGACCTCGAATTCTACTAAACTGGTAGTAGATACCTTCCTAATCCCTTGGGTTCGAGTCCCTACAACTCAAAACCTCACTTGGGCAATCTTTCCCATTAGAGCCGCAACACACCCCTGAAGGGTCGCAACGCACCCCAAAGTAGAGAGCCCTCGCCCTATTTTCACTAGACATGTGCGCGGCATTATGGCAGTTCAGAGGAACCCCAACGCCCCTGAGTTCATGCGGGCTGCGGCCCTCCAAGAACAATGTCGGGGTGCAACCCCGCGAACCCAGTTTTCTAACATTTTCCAGATTTCTAAACTCCCCAAAATGATCCCAAAACACAATTTTAATACAATTCGACCACATAAGTGGTCTCAGCAGCTCACAAACATCAAAACTCAGCCTTAAAACTAAACAAAATATCAACCAAACTCAAAATCCTAACTTTGAGTTCAAAACTTAATAACACAAAACCAAGCTATCAATTCACCAAAAACAGAGTGTTATTCTTACCTCAATTGAGTATTTTCGACCTTCAGCTAAACCCCAAACCAATTCCCAACTCTTCCAAGCTTCCAATTCAAGAAGTTCTCCTCAAAATCCAATAAATTCCCAATCAAACATAGAGAGAAAGAGAGAGAGAGAGAGAGAGAGAGAGAGAGAAAAGTAACGGGAGAGAGAAAAAGAGAGGGAGTTGAGTGTTTTGTGTCATCTAGTTTTCTTCTGATAGCTTCTAAGTGATTAAGTCAATCCATGGGCATGAAAAGACTAAAATTCTCCTTGCCCAAAAGCTTTCTCTTTAATGCCCTCAATGGCAAAATGGTCTTTTGCCACCATTTCTCGCCAATCTCAATTAACACCTCATAATTTTCCAATTAATTCTAATATCCCAAAATAATCACCGAATAAATCCCCATTACCCGATAAACCCTGGTAATGTACTTGTTATCCCCATTTCCTGCATGGACCTGGGACATTCGTCCGGGCCCATGGTCAGGGGCTGTTCAGCATGCGGGCCCGGCCTAAGGCCCCTTGGTACGGGAGTGTTCGAGAGGGGTACGGGCCCGGGATGCAATTCTAGGCCCATTAGGGGGGTTCGGTATGGTCTTCCGAGTCCCGTCATCTGGGACAGTCTTCTGGGAGACGTGCAGACTGTTCGAACCCCCCACGACATACGTATCCTGGTCCCGGACCCTAGTACGGTCCGGGCCTGTGGTAAATTAAGAGGGACAAAGGTAAACGAACCTGGATCATATCGTCCCCAGTTGAAGGGGCCAAGCATCCAGGATCCTGAAGCCGCCCCACTCTGCGTGGGGGTTGTCCCCACTTTTCGCCTGCGGAAAAGGCCACCTCAGGATTGCACGCCGTCGATTCAGGTCTGCGCTGCCAAGTACTCTGACTGGTCTTGTCTCCTGAATCTGCCTCGTAACTCGAAGTGTCCAGACTAAAAGCACCATTTTGTCGGGTGAGATATAGCTCTTGAGTCAACTTATTGGGCCTTAGATGGTCTGGAATTCATGTATGTTGTATCTTTTATATTGGGCTTTCACTATAAAGGCCAAGAATATCTGTATCTCTGATGGGCCCGGGTCATACCAGGCCCAGACCCAGTGTTCCCATAAGCCTATAAATACAGGCTATAGAACACTGGAGAAAAATATATCTCTTCAACTATGATACAGTTACTTTGTCAAAATACAGAGAGAAAAAACTCCATTGTAAAAGTTTTTCCAAGCTCTAATACTACAGACTCGTGGACTAAGGCTCATTAACGCCCCATCCACGTAAAAACCTCGTGTTAATCTTCTACTTCTATTATTATTACCCTTAAATAATATTTATTAATATAGTTACCGAAAACCTCGGTTAACAGTTTGGTGCTTTCATTGAGAGCTGAAGGAAGCTAGTGCTAACGTCAGGCCTTTACTACAATGGTGAACACACGACACACAACCTTCGACCCTAGCAATCCAAAGTAGGGCAACAGAGACCCGCTGCCCTCACAGCATCTCCCTCAGGATCTGCCCGAGGACGCACCTCCTCAAACATCTCACCATGACGAGTCACAAGACAACGAGGGTGGGACAGAATACGAAGAGGAAAATGAGGAGGAATATTATGAAGAGGAAAATGAGGGGGAGTACCGCGACGAAGCTGCGGATCCCGAGACCCCTGAAGGAGAGCCCGACTAGCCAGACTTGGAGGTGACCAGACTAAGGCAGCAAATCCTGGATCAGGAAGCCAGGATCGCTGCGTAAGCGGAGGCGCATCAACGGATGCAAGAGTCTCTCCAAGCCCTGCAGGCACTCATAGCCGCGCAGGGTCCGGCAGCCAATCCTGGAACTGGCCCACTTCCAGAAGCGCAGCAGCCTGCTCCACAAGAGTGAGCCAGGGTCCTCGAAGGAGCCAACCCGGCCCCTCCCCCGGAGCCTTTTCCTGAGCCAGTTCCAGTAAACCCGGACAGGGAGAGAAAGAAGGCTGGAGGAAAGACCCGAGAAAAGGCCACCCCCGTCGCAAAAGCTGGGACCCGTTCCCATCCGCTCCCTAGGAAAGAGAAGGTACGCCCCATCCCAGGACGAGGCCACCCGATCGATCCGTGGGGGACGCGGCCGCGGAACGCACAGCCCCGGCACGCCTCAGGGCGAGACGGGCGGGAAAGACCTTTGCACCCAAGTGCCTCGGTTAACAAGAACCGTCGGGAATGGCCTCGCCGTGAGGAACGTCATGCCCTTAGTTTAGGGGATGACACTTCCCAGATAGACTTACGCGATGGACTGAACACTCGGAAGGAGTGGGCCCAGAAGGAGAAGATCCTGCGCCAAGGATACTTCTAGCCAACCATGAAGAAATACTGTATCGACTACGTCTGTAAGTGCGAACAGTGCCAGAGGTATGCGAAGGTCCCACGGGCCCCCCCGACAGAGATAACCTTGATGAACAGCCCCTGGCCCTTCGTAGTGTGGGGGATCGATCTCGTCGGATCTCTCCCGACTGGGAAAGGAGGGGTAAAGTATGCCATTGTGGCCGTGGACTATTACACGAAGTGGGTTGAGGCAGAGCCCATGAACAAAATCACTTCCAAAAAGGCCTTAGATTTTGTCATCAATAACATAGTGTGTCGGTATGGCCTCCCCTACAAAATCGTGTCCGACAACGGGAAGCAGTTCGACAGCGCCTACTTCACGGATTTTTGCGAAAGGAACGATATAGTGAAGAGCTTCTCCGCAGTTGCCAGGCCCCAGGAAAACGGGTAGGCAGAAGCCGTAAACAAAATCCTGAAGGAAACGCTGAAGAAAAAACTCCAGACATGTAAGAGAAAATGGCCCGAGGAACTGCCCCGCGTGCTACGGGCTTACCGGACGACCGAGAGGACGTCAACTGGACACACCCCCTACTCTATGGTTTACGGATGCGAAGCCGTCATCCCGATCAAAACGACCGTCCCGTCCCACCGACGACACACGTATGACCCCGTCCAGAACCACGCCTTACTCCAAGAGTCACTAGATCTCATCGAAGAGATCCGGGAAGAGTCGCAGGTGCAGCTGAAGATGTACCAAGGCAAGATCGCGCGACACTTCAACTCCAAAGTCAAGAGCCGTAAGTTTGGAACCGGCGACTTGGTCTTGCGAAGAGTATTCCCTGTTACTCAAGATCCAGGAGTGGGGGTTCTGGGCCCAAATTGGGAGGGGCTGTATGAGATCCAACACGAGGTGTGCCCCGGGACATACTGCTTAAAGCGGCTCGATGGCTCGGAAGTCCCGCGAGCCTGGAATGCGAAGCACCTCCGTAAATACCATTAGTAGTCAGAGAGCGTTTCCCAATTTAATATTTTCGTTGTAAACAATGTACACCTCAGGGCGAACCTTTTTCAAACAATGAAAATGGCGTGTGCAAAACTTCATAAAGAAATGTTGTAAAACTATGCTAATCTTTCTCAAGTGACCCCAGACCCGTCTCTGCTCACTTGCGGGGGGTACCCCGGGTATAAGCAAACACCTGGCGGGGCGCAAGCTTAGGCTAGTCCCGGCTCTGACCACCAAGGTCCGGGTGACGCAAACCCCACGGTCCCACCCCGGACGAACGATGTCCGGGGGTATAAAATAGAGAGAACCAAGCCGAAGGCTAGTCCCACCCCGGAAGAACGATGTCCAGGGTATAAAATAAAGAGGACCGAGCCCAAGGCCAGTCCCACCCTGGACAAACGACGTCCGGGGGTATAAAATAAAGAGGACTGAGCCCGAGGCCAGTCCCACCCCAGACGAATGATGTCTGGGGGTATAAAAGAAAGAGGACCGAGCCCAAGGCCGGTCCCACCCCGGACGAACGACGTCTGGGGGTATAAAATAAAGAGGATCGAGCCCGAGGCTGGTCCCACCCCGGACGAACGATGTCCGGGGGTATAAAATAAAAAGGACCGAGTCCAAGGCTGGTCCCACCCCGGACGAACGATGTCTGGGGGTATAAAATAAAGAGGACCGAGCTCAAGGCCGGTCCCACCCCGGACGAACGATGTCCGGGGGTACAAAATAAAAAGAACCGAGCCCAAGGCCGGTCCCACTCCGGATGAACAATGTCCGGGGGTATAAAATAGAGAGGACCAAGCCCAAGGCTCGTCTATTCCGGACAATTGATGTCCGGGAGATAGAAGCGTCTGATTTGCCCCAGGGCAAAGCCATGGCCTAAAGCTGATAAAAGGAGAACAAAGCTCTAAGTTAAACTAAGCCTCGATGGCCCTGGACTTGGTGCTAGGATTAAAAACTCGGTGAGTTAAGTCGTTGGGTCTAGTCCAGGCCGTTGGAACCGGAACTGAACCCTCACAATCAAGTTATCGCGGCAACAAAATGAAATGTCTATTCAATATAATGAAAGGAAGCCTACATAAAAACCAGAGAAGGTAGCAGTGTTTTAAACTTAATTACAAGCCAAAAATACTAGTAAAATTACAAGGCCGGGATTCGGGCCTACAACTCATCCGCCCGGAGGTCCGCGTCCTCCTTCTCCTTGGCCTCGAATTCGGCCCGCTTCGACTCTGGATCAGGGAAGACAAGGAGGTTCATACTCTTGTCCTTACACCAAGGAGGGAGTCGCCTAGTTCGCAAGCCCTCGGCCTCCTCCTTTTCGCGGTTTGATATTTCGTGCGCTGCCTTCTCCCCAAGGAGGGAGTCGCCTAGTTCGCAGACCCAGACCTTCATGGCCTGGATCTCCTCCTTATCCAGGACGGACTGAGCCGCGGCCGCCTCCAAGAGTGTTGCCCGCTCATCGGCCTTCCTTATTTTCCGGGACAACTCATCTTCCAATCCGGGCTTGGCGCGGTCGAGCTCCTCGCGCTCCGTCTTGGCACGGGCCATCTCTCGGCTAAGGGCCTCCTTGGCGGCCTCCCTTTGATTCACGGCCGCCTCTAGCTCCAACTTGGCCGTCTCCATCTTCATGGCCAGCTCGGCCACTAGATCGGCACTCCGATGGGACAACAGGTCAACTTGGAGCAAAGAAAAGTTAGAAAATAAAATCCTCATCAACAAGTAAGGGAAGGAGTATAAGAAGACAAGTAAAAGTTACCGCGGTGGCCTGGTGGCAGAGAGCCTGGGAGATGAACAGTACGTCCGGGTTGGCTATCGTGGCATACCTCTTGAGCTGGAGGTTGGACATGGTGTTCCCCACCTGGTCTAGCAGGTTAGCCGCCAGAGGGGTCGTCTCCTGTCCGAGTTTAGGGCGGAAGCCCGCTTCGGCGGCTGGCCGATCCACGATCGGCTGAGGAGCACTGAACTCGGCAGGACGCTCTGCGAATACAACCTGAGGACGGATTGTCAGGGCTCTGTAAGTCTCGTCCCTCCAGTCGTGACTGTTTTCCCAGGTCTGATTAATCAGCCGGAACTGCTCATCCCGCAAGGCGGACTCCCCCTCCTCGAGAAGAGTTGGACGTATGGGGAGAACGGGCAGTGCAGGGACCTCCTTCGCGGCCAGCCGACTTTCACCATGTGACTCTTCGGCCGAGCCAGTCCGCCTCGTCTGGGGCCTCTTCTTGGTGTTGCCCTTTTCGGCGCCAGTGTCTGGGCCCCTCTTCCCAGCCTTCTTGGCTGCCCTGTCCTTGATGAGCTGCCTCATTTCGCTGGCAGGGGTTGACATACTGGAATCCCCTGCAAAAGTACAGAAAAGGGAGTTAGGATGGTAAACCAAACGGAAACAAAAACACATGTCAAAACTAAAAATGACCTGGGACGAACCCTCATCTATGCCCCGGGCGCGACTCAATTCCTCTAAAGCAAATGAATGGACCCGATCCCCTATGTCGTCCGGGTTCAGGAAACCCCCGTACTGGAGGAACCCGGATAAGAACATGAGGACCTCGAAGCCTACGGGGACGAGAATTGAAGGTCTCATCTCCCCATCAGCCCCAAACGTGGGGCCCGGGGGTACTAGCCTATCCCTAGCTAAGTCCCCAACTCGGGGAGCTTAAGTTAAGATTAAAGGGGAGTTACCTCACCCCGATACGCTAGCCCCGGGAGTCCCAATGTTTGGTAGGGTGTCTTCGAAGAGCTCCTCCAGGTCCTCTGAAGTGGTCGCCTCTGTCGGGGCCTATTCCTTCTTGCACCGGGCCGCGTCGGCTCGCGCCACTCTCTCCACACTGGCAATGTGGTCCAGGGCCAACTGCTCCCGGACGTCAACGTTCTTCTTGCAGGGGATTCCCCGAAGATTCGGGATAACAATGGTTTGGGTGGCCGCGAGCATCCCGACCAGTCGGAGATTTTCGTCCGTTACGTAGCCACCCACATCCAGATCCTCCGCGCTCAACCCGGAGTAAAACCTCCTCCTTTCCATAATGAACTCGGTAAGGGGAGTTTGAGCGAAAGGCCCTGCCACCCGGAAGATATGGTAAGAGACGACGAAAAAGGATAAGGAATAAGAGAGAGGACCGGGAAAATACTTACCCACTCGCTGGAAGTCCAGCAGCAGTGTGGGGTTCTTGTCCACAAGGAACCCGGGCGTCAGGAACCAGTAATGCCTAACGTCTGGGGGATGCCTCCAGGAGCTGGTTGGAGCGGGATAGCCACTCCGCGGCTTCAGTCTATAGAAGTCGTCCAGGGCCTTGTCCTTGACGTTGACCTGCGGCTCCAGCTTGTAGAAGTACAGGATCTCCGCAGGGGTAGGCTCCGCGACCTCCTTCGCGATGCAAAACACCCGCCACCCAACGAGTAGCCGGTACACTTAAGGTAGAAGCTGGAACGGTGCGATTCCCACGTACGTCAAGAACCGCATGAAATAGTCATGAATCCTTCCTTCCACGCCCCGAATCCAGGCCCCGAATCCTTCCACGGACGTATGCGCCCGCTCCTCGATCCTGGCCATGCAGTTGTGAAAGAGTCCAGGAGTTGATTCGATGCCCAGACGCTGCTCCAGGAGCAGCATCATCTGGTAATTCCGAAACAGGTTGGGCGTCACGTCCATTTCCCATCTGTTGCCCTTGGGCGTCTGGGATCCAGGAACGACGATAGGGGCCCTATTGACCTCTTCTTCAGAATGGAGCGTAACGCCCGTTGCCATAGCTGAAGATCTGGGAACAAAGAAAGAAAGCCAAGCAATCAGTACCTAAACCCAAGAAAGTCGGTCAAGGTACGGGGGGTCTCCTAAGGACTACTTAGAGCCCCTTCGGATCAGGTCCGGGACACCGAAGAGCCCCGGGACCCTGATCGGGAAAGAAGAAACTACTAAGACCCGCCCTCTGTCCGGGAAGCATCTGGATACAGAGCAACCTGAACCAGGCGGCCTTCCTAACAAGTCCTAAATACAAAGCCTAAACGCACGAATTAAAAGAACATCATAAGTTCATATAGTCGTCAAGAGGGTCAAGGGGACTTACTGTGAGTTGTTGGCCGTAGAAGGTGGTGGTCATCCGACTGTAAGGACGGCAGAACTTCGTTCTTGAAATGGTGTAGCTGGTTTAGCAGTTCGTCGACAGGACAGGCCCAAGACGCGTCTTCAGGTAGAAGGGCAGAAGTTGGGGCTCTGGGGAACAGGCGGCGGCACAGAGTCAACAGAAGGTGGTGTATGCCGTCGGCGATGTCGGACATGCAAGGCTCGAGCAGAGCTTATCGGTTCTTAAACTGGTTCGAGAGTGTAAGTTGGGGCAGAAGTTGGGGCTCTAGGGAACAGGCGGCAGCGCAGAGTCAACAGAAGGTGGTGTATGCCATCGGCGATGTCGGACATGCAAGGCTCGAGCAGAGCTTATCGGTTCTTAAACTGGTTCGAGAGTGTAAAAATGCCAAATTGGCTTTCGTGGGGTATTTATAATTGCCCCAAATCCTGGCCTCAGATCCAACGGACAGGTGTCTCCCCATCGGACGGTCGGGAGTCGTGCAGGGACACTTATGAGCCCCCTCAGACTGGATCCTCGCCATCTCGGATCTAACGGCCCAGGAGGGGCGGATGCCAAAGGTCGCCCCATCCTATGGTCCACCTCATCCCAAGGATATTAATGATGGGCCCCTGTGCGGATGGGACGCTTCGTGACGTGTGCTGACACACTAGCCTAGGCCAAGCGACCCTTGGGAGGGCTAGGCGACCTTTTAAGACCTGTGCAGCAATCGCCTGATGACACGTGTACCCTTGCCACGAAGCGGGACAAAGGTAAATGTCCCAAGACAATGGTAAGCGGTCTGGGCCAGGCATACGGCCAATACCACAGCCCGTTGTCATGGACCCGCGAGCCCAAGCAAGAATTGGGAAGGCAACCGCGCGAGCGTCCTAGGGACGATGCAAACCTCCTCCTGGCAGGCCTAGGCGAAGGCTTGGGGGGTAAATGTTATCCCCGTTTCCTGCATGGCCCGGGACATTCATCCGGGCCCATGGTCAGGGGTTGTCCAACATGCGGGCCCGGCCCAAGGCCCCTTGGTACGGGAGTGTCCGAGAGGGGTACGAGCCCGGGGTGCAATTCTTGGCCCATTAGGGGGGTCCGGTTTGGTCTTTTGGGTCCCGTCATCCGGGACAGTCATCTGGGAGACGTGCAGACCGTTTGAACCCCCCACGACATACGCATCCTGGTCCCGGACCCTAGTACGGTCCGGGCCTGTGGTAAATTAAGAGGGACAAAGGTAAACGAACCCGGATCATATCGTCCCCGGTTGGAGGGGCCAAGCGTCCAGGACCCTGAAGCCGCCCCACTCCGCGTGGGGGTTGTCCCCACTTTTCGCCTGCAGAAAAGGCCACCTCGGGATTGCACGCCGTCGATTCAGGTCTGCGCTGCCAAGTACTCTAACTGGTCTTGTCTCCTGAATCTGCCTCGTAACTCGAAGTGTCCAGACCAAAAGCACCATTTTTTCGGGCGAGATATAGCTCTTGAGTCAACTTATTGGGCCTTAGCTGGTCTAGAATTCATGTATGTTGTATCTTTTATATTGGGCTTTCACTAGAAAGGCCAAGAATATCTATATCTCTGATGGGCCCGGGTCATACCCGGCCCAGACCCAGTGTTCCCATAAGCCTATAAATACAGGCTATAGAACACTGGAGAAAAATATATCTCTTCAACTATGATACAATTACTCTGTCAAAATACAAAGAGAAACTCCATTGTAAAAGGTTTTCCAAGCTCTAATACTACAGCCTCGTGGACTAAGGCTCATTAACGCCCAAACCACGTAAAAACCCCGTGTTAATCTTCTACTTCTATTATTATTACCCTTAAATAATATTTATTAATATAGTTACCGAAAACCTCGATTAACAGTACTGAATTACCAAAATACCCTTAAGCTCACCCTGAGTAGGGTATTTGACCCCGTTGTGACTAAACCGCTAACATACTCACTAGGATCGCCTCGTGCCAAATAACTCAAATATACCCATATAATAATGTGGCCTCAATCATAAAACACATACATTTATAATTATACCATCAACGAGTCAAAATTACGAAAATACCCTTCTAATAAGAAACAAGCCCACATGCATGTTTAATACACCTAAACATGCAACACTAGTCATATCATAATATAACTCACATAATTCATATAATCATAAAAATGCATGTAATATGACATACACACATAATTAGTACAATTATTGCCCTCATGGCCCCCTAATTAATCAAGACACTAAGCCTTATTAAGGAATTTGGGACGTTACAGCCATGGAGCCCGAAACACAGATATCAGCCAATGCTTCCCAGATTTGTTGAACAGTAGTGTAGGTGACAATCTGGGTAAGCATATTGTCACTAAAAGAAGCACACAACCAACTCATCAACAATCGATTGTAATGTTGCTAGAGAGTGTAGTCGGGATTGAGCTGGAGCTGAGCGGTGTCGATGTACTAAGCCGGACAAGGACGGGTTCCATCCAAAAATCCTACAAGACCGTGAGCAACCAAGATGTTGAGCAATTGATTCTTCCAAACCAAAAAATTGGTTTCATCGAGCTTAACAGTAAGAGCTTGATTAACGGATGGAAAAGATGTATTAGAAGAGAAAGAGGGGAATAAGGTGTTTGGAGTGAAGGGAGCTAGTGCTGAGGAGGTAGGTCATAGCCGGAGCAGAGGAAGAAGAAGAGTGGGTTAGAGAAGAGGCCATCGTGTGGCTCTGATACCATGAAAGAGGTAGAGAGAATCTGTGTAATTGGAGAAATTGTGTATTTGTGTATTTTCTATATATGTTAAAGAGTACAAGAGAGTCAATATATATATGTACACAAACGAAAAACTAACTAGAGTTATACACGTGGTGAGTACCACAAGAATATACAAATATAGATTTATATCACTTATGACATTTTTCTTCTTCACTTGATCATCATTATCATCCTCATGAACACATAACCAAACAAACATTTCACAAATTAGTGTTGTACGAAAAAAAATAAAGTCTAGAGTCATTATTCAATTTAGGTTTTGGAAGAATTTTTTTAAAAATAAAATTATCTACATCTATTCTAGCCAAAAGATGCTTCACCTCCCCATCTAAGTTGTGCACGACGCCTTTGCCTCCTTAGTCACACGAGTCCAACCCAGACTAAGCCTCTACCCACGAACCAGGTTTCTGTCCCATAAGACATGCGGTGGACCGAAATTCATCAAATTTGTAACCAGCCAAGAAAGAAAGAAGATATGCAACTAGCCAAGAAGGACATAGATAAAAGTTGACCTCAAATCTGCAACTTAGATTTTAGGCGAACAGAAAAGGGGGTCCAAGAAGGCTCCATCACGTGAAGGGTATTCAGCTCCGATAGTCCATTGGTTTGGCTTCACTGGTCGGGGTTGGGCTAGCCGATCATTGAAGTGAGAGTGCTAGTGGAGAACTATGGGGGCTTGCTAAGTGTATGGGCTAGGGAAGAATTAATGTTTGTCTTTTACAAATAATTTTAAATTATTTTAAAATATTTATTTGAAAACAAAAAAAAAATATTAAAATATAAAACTTGAGGGTAATTTGGGAATATTGAACTTGAGGGGGTTGTTTTAACCTTCTTACAAAACACATGGTCCAAAAATTACCTAGGCAAAATACGGGCCAAACGGATAATGAGGGCAAAACATATGGTCCAAAATGGTATAAACTCATATATAAAACATCAAATATGCGCATTAATTCAAGAAAATTTTCAAATATATACGTAAAATACAAAATAATTACAAAAATACCTTAACAAATTTTATTTACAAAAATGTCTTGCCACATCATAAAAAATACTGGATTTAAAAAATAATATACCAGAAATAGAAAAGTTCGAGAAATCCCAGATTTTTTATTTTTCTGTGTTTTCAAAAGTAACATTTTGATTGCTAATGTCAATAAGATACTAGTTGATTATTTTTTCATAATAAAACCTCATTTTTAAAACCATATTATTTCATATACATTTTGGTTACCTCCAAAACTTATCTGTAGAAAATTTGTTATCTTAAGATACCGGTTAATCATTTTAAGGTTATCATATGGTGTTTTATTATTGAAGATACTTTTTCGGTTACCTTCAAACCTATTTCAAAAAATAATGAGTTGTCATATAGTATAACAAATTATCATATAACTTATTAGCAAAATTTACTTTAGTATACTACATAGTAACTTTTTGAATAAAAAATTTTGATACAATTTTTGGTCACTTATGTAATTTGCATGTGATTAGTAGTAAATTTTTAATTAACCAAACAGAAAAGAAACTTAGAAATTACTTTCGAATTATAATTAAAAATACACATTTTGGTCAAAATGTTACTGTTAAATTCTAGAAAAATAGAAAATATGGGATTTCATGAATTTTTCTATTTTATATATATTATTTTTAAAATCTGATATTATTTTTACGATGTGGCAATATATTTTTATAAATAAAAAGTTGTATGTTATTTTTTAAAAGAAAATGTAAAATCCAATACGAAATGTAAATTTCTTTAAATTTATTATATATATATATATGAAAAACATTATGCATTGAGAGATGTATGCTAAAATATTATTTCAATCTATTTTGATTTTTAATATTATATGTACATTTGTCTAAAATACCCAAAATAATTGTGCTTGTTAGAACTAGAATTTCCAGGGTCCAAATCCTACGTTTAATTCTAGCTTAAAAGAGAAACAGAATGGAAGTGAGAAACTGGCGGCAACAGAATATATTAACAATGTTTAGTTACAAATTATTTATATATATATTAATTATTATATTAAATATGTGTTAGTTAATAACATACTACATTCCTAAATACTAAAATCCCCTACATTCTCTCTATGCCTCCCATTCTTGAATTAATATCTTAATATGATTACGAGTTCTCCATATCAAACACCCAACCCCAGTTCGTTTTTCTCATTTCTCTTATTAAGGGTCCTAACAAGTTCTTAACCTAACTAACCTCTGTTGTGATATTCATCATTATTAGCCATTATATACGATATTATCTCTCTCTAAACATTCAAAATCTCTAAGAGCTAGCCTCTTCTGCCTTTTGTAATTATGACCTAATTTGATCGACAGCAGGAGGCGCTGAGATTTTCAAGAATAATTATTGGAACTGCTTTTGAATTTTCAAAAGAAAAAGTAAGTTTTGATCATATATATGTACTTACTCTATCGATATCTTCTTTTTTTATTTTTTTATTTTGTTTTAAATGAACTCTATCGATATCTTCTAATTATGCATGCATTTGAGTTCTAATATATATTGCATTACGTGTGTGTGTTGTCTTTCTTACTAGTTACCCAAAAAAGGACTCATTTTGGTTCAATAATGAGTGTTCTTGGCAATACTGAAAATGGAAACCAAAGTAGTAAAAGTCTCAAGGTACATTTCGATTTTGATGTACCGAAGGTCAATAAACAAGAAGAATATAACATCTCTAGGCAAAATTCAAGATCATCGTCTTCTTCTTATTATTCTTCGCCGTCACCGGAGGAGGATGAAGAAGAAGATGATGATGAGAATTCGCCACCGGAGTCGGTTGTTACTGATAAAGATGTGGAATTCTCTCTTCAACCTAACAATAACAAACAAAGTGGATCTTATTGTGATGACTCCATATTTTCATCAGACATTAGTCCTCAACACCTGCTTCCTCTATGGAGCCCTCAAAACATGTCACCCATGCAATCTCCTCTATGTCTAGCCCCAAGTATCTCTTCTTCTGCTACTACTGCCACCATCAATAATAACAAGCCCAACAATAATAATAATAATAATAATAATAATGGTTACGACCCCAATCGAATTCCGGCTTCGATTTTCTCAAGCAAACCTTCGAACCCAATGGAGTGGAGCTCAACCTCAAATGAATCGTTGTTCAGTCTTCACTTGGGGAATACGAGCTTCTCCAAAGACCAGTTCCTTATGCTGTACAAGTCGGGAGAGTTGAACAAGCTTGATGAAGTGATCAATGTTCCGCCATTCTTTCCTCGTAGTTACAATAATAATAATAATAATGTTGAAGTAGTAGAGCCATCGTCGTCGTCGTCGCAAATCACGGCCGATCAAATCTTTAAATCGCTTTATATGGAGATCGAATCATCTGAATCGGCGAGCAACCACTCGAAAGAGAGTAATGGCCTTGAACTTCACTATGGGACTAGAGATTATAATAAGATAAATTCGAATATTAAATATAGTTTGGATGGGATGATGATCAACCGACGAAATATGGCCGCACGACGAAACAACTCAAATAGTCACCTCTCTTACCGTTCTGATGAGAGTTACAACAGCACCCGCTCCTTCAATTTTCCAGTGTAACTCTCTCATCTCTTATATACATAATTTTGCTATATATCTGGAGCTTATCCTGTTTCAATATTATTACTTGTAATTTTAAAAAAATATATATAAAAATTGCATTTTTTTTAAAGAATATAAAGGTGATAGAACATTGAGTCAATGATGAAGATTAATTCGAACTTACAAAGCAAATTACATTAATTCGAATTAAAATTGATCCATCTAATTTTGTTTGATGAAACATTAATTATTTAAGAATTATAATGGTTAATTATTATATTAAATATAGGAATGATGGGCAGATTAAAATTTGACAATTATATATTTTCAACTTTGTGATGTGATTAGTTTTGGTTCCCCAACGGGAGAGTCGTCGAAGAGGTACACGGCGGCGCAGTCACAGCCGCAGCCGCTGATGGAGATGCTAAGGAAGCATGAACGGTCTCGAGTCTTTGAAAGGAGACCAAAGTCTTTTCTCCACAGATGGCTCAGCAACTTGGGCTGCTTCTCTTTTTGTTCCACAAGGAGAACAGGTCATCTTCATGACTACTAGCTAGTCATTAATTAATTAATTAGTTGATGTGTTTTTTCTTTTCTTTTCTTTTTTCACCAATCAATTAACCTCTGTTTTGTACCCACCCCATCATCATCATCATCATCATCACAACAATGTCATTTCTCTGCTTCCATATTTTTATTTTTTTATTCTTCATAAAGCCATGTTTCACATTTATGTTATACATATATTTGTAGACAATTAATGTTTCAAGTCGAGATCACAACAGTTTTTCAATGGTACGTACAATTACAAATCAGATACCAGGCATTTTGTGGGTACGTATTGATGATTCCAAGCTGTGTTTGTATTGTTAGGTCAATTGAAAATTATGCATATAATTTAGTTGGTTGATCCATAATTTAGCTACTCTCGAGTACAATATTGATTTTATTGTCACGTATACATATGTGTTATGAACTTATGATTCATGCATCATAATTGTGGTCTCTCATTGAATACATGTGTACTAACTACTACTTTGATTAAAAGTTGGATATATATATAAATAATCAAATGACAGCAAATAATGTTTGTTAGGGCAAGTGCAATAGTACTGTAAAATGCTAAAATGGTACTAATATCACACCATATTACAATCCAATCAAGCTGCATTTGTCCCTATTAAGCTATCAAGCTATACTATTCCACCAAATATGGTGTACTATTGATGTAGCAACGACAAAAAGATTTCTTTACTTTTTTTGTTTTTTATATTAATATTTAATATATATATATTATTTTATATATAAGATAAAATAATAAAATAATATAAAATATTAATTATTTTTGATGTAAATTTTAGAGTTGAAATTAGAATCAGAAAAAAAACATATGATACTGAAATTATAGAATTTGGATGTTGTTTCAACATCAAAATGTATTTTATGATTGGAGTTGACATTAGTATAAATAATTTTTACTAATTGATTTAAAAAGCTTAGAATGAAAAGTAATAATATATACATTTTGTAATAAAACATTAATGTTGCAAGTACCTCCGATTACGTGGCTCTTATTAATTGGGTCATGCGCCCATAAAGTGAAGCACACTTTTTATGGGCATATGGTCCTATAAGTGAGGGGGAGCTACTTGATTTAGACTCGATTTAACCTCAGGCTATAGAGGGTTGGCCCTAGGCATTGACGGACTAGACTTGTGTCGAGCACTCATTAAAAAGGTCTCACAATTTTGAAAAATATATTTATATTTTTTTTTATACAAAAGGCTACATAATATCGCACATACTTCATTATTTAAACAAATTATATGACATATTCGTTGCTGCAGGACACCATATGACACTCAACATCATTTAATATAATATTTTATAAGTGAGTGAATTAAATTACTTAATTTTAAATTCATTAATTTTAATGAGATTTTATCTTAAATACATATATTTTTTTTTAAAATTTTTTTACAGTTTTTATTCTTTTTAAAAAAATATGCACTCAAATTAAAAAAAATACTATTTTCAAATTTTCATAATTATGAAAATACATTTTTTTTAAAAACACAGTTAAAAAATAATTTGAAAATAACTCACTAAACCAACTAAACATCAATAAAAAAAAACATAAAAACAACATAAAAACACACAAAAAAACGTGAGAACAACACAGAAACAAAAAATAAAAAAGACAGCCATAAAAATGTAAAAAATTTCTTAAAATCGTAAAATTAAAATAAAAAATATTTAGCCATAAAAACGTAATATTTTAGCGAAAATTAATATTTTATGTAAAAATCTCTTTATAATATGCAAACTCAAAAAGTGTTGGACACTATGAAAACTTATGGGATTAATCAATTATATTTGGTTCATTGTGGCAAATAAACTTACACAAACTATTGACATGTTAATCATTTACCTATTAATAATATGTTCCAATTTGGCATGTTTATTTTAAGATATTTGTACCATTTTGATCCCTTATTTTAAAGCAAAATTTTGGTATACAGTCGTTTAATTTTTAAACACACCTCCTTCTTTTGTAATCCAATTTAACATATTTTCAAATAAGACTAAAATACTCCTAAGTTTTTTAATTATATATATTTTTATATAAAATAAAACACAAAGTAATAATTCTCGCTATCTTTAGAGTCACGACAAAGGCTTTCTCCACAAGCACTCATACTCTACTCTAATGGGCTCCACCATCGTCAATTATCATTGCAGAACATGAGAACACAAGAAAAAGATCAAAATTTGTAGACCAATAATATAGAGGTCAACACTTTTGATCAAGTCCAAGTAGAAGAAAAATCTCATATACCAGAGTTGCCTTCTCAATCTTTTTCATCCTTCTCACTTGACGTCTACCTTTGCCATTCATCCCCTCAAGCTCCACCAACGCCAATAGAATACAAAGAATCAAAGCTCATGGGAAAAAAATGTGACAAGAAGAAAAGTCACCAACCTTAATGTGTGATTCTCCTTTGTCGTCGTTTTCATCATCATCCTTTCTTTGCGTCTCTTCTTCTTATTTCTTGGTGTAAAAGTTATAATATATATTTTTAAGAACTCTTTTGCAAATGAGCATATAAGTGTTTCTATTCATAAACTCTTTAATTAATTAGATTAATAGATAGATGTCATTTTTTTGTGCTCTAGTGTGGAGCTCTTGTTACTCGAGTCATAGAACCCGAGGGAAAGAGCTCATCAGCATGCAAGTCAATAAAACCTAAAGGCAAGATGCGAAGGTACGAGCTTGAAGTGTCCGTAAGTTTGAAGCATATAGGTTTGGAAACCTTATCAGTTAAGTGTTGGGCCCAAAATATTCGGCCCAAAGGGCTTCCCTATTTTAAGTAAGTTGAAGCGGAGCGTTTTGGTCCCTGCAGAAGCTTCAGAGTCAGAAGTCGTGGGTCAGAGGCGATCTACGCCTTAGTCCTCTGCATACTTAATAGATCCGAAAGCATTTTGGAGGGAAATTCAGTTATTCCTTCGATAAATCAAGGAACAAACTTAACCAACTAACCACCTAATATTTTTCATTATAAATACATTGTTCTCATTCAGATGGGGGGATCGAAATCTGACTTAAGCATCGGAGTGTTTTTCTTGCAGGTACTCCCCGATGGTTCGAAGATCAGCAAAGTCATCTTCATTGATGGAGAAGCACTGGAGAACCGGAGTTCGTTGACAAGTACCTCCAGATTTAGAAAGACAAAATTGTTGCATCAACAAATTGGCGCTGTCTGTGGGAAACTTTCCCTCTCTAACGACATCGTTAAGTCAAGAAACTTCCCAAATGATCAAGATTCACTCGCACACGAAAGTCATGCCACCCAAGAACAATGGAGCACCAGGTCCAGTCGCCCAGATCGCCCCCGCAACGGATGTCGGCGATCAAATCGACAGGATGTGTCGACTGCTGGAAGCCAGTCAGCAAAGATCCGATGAAGCTATCAAGACACTTACCAAAGCTCAAGCCAGGCTAGAAGCTGAGATCGCCGAATTGCGAAAAGCAAACGAAGCCACACGAAGGGCCCAAGATAAAGAAAGTCCCAACCTTGATGCGACAGATCGACTCCTAAAAAAAAGTTGCTCGCCACATCAGGGAAGGGTCCTAGGGTCCTAGGGTCCTGTGTTTTCATCTCCAACTTATCACCACCAAAGGGCTGGTGAAAAATGGACAGATCGGCGCGAAACACATACGCGGACCAATGCAGAGCCCGCAAAAACAGCCCAACTGGCCGTTGAGAAGGGGCCCCAACAAACCCAGGCACGGACCTCACAAGACGCGCCAACTGAGGAGCGTACTCCCTCTATCAGGTTCTTGGAAAGCTAGAAGGAAAAGATACTACGATAGGTGATGCAGAAGTTCTCAGACGGGAGATCAGCGTACACTTCTGACTACGTTGATTTAGTCTCAAGAACCGTCGAGAAATCACCTTTCACAGATTAGATACAGAACGAACCCAAGCCAAGGGACTTTGTGATTCCTCCTCTACCAGCATTCAATGGAAAAGGAGACTCGCTCAATCACCTATTCTAATTCCAGCAGAAAATGGTCTTGGAAGTCAACAATGAAGCCATACAATGCAAAGTCTTCTCCACAACCTTTTCCAGACCAGCCTTGTTGTGGTTCAAACAACTAAAACCTGGCTCTGTCAACAGCTTCGGTGATCTCCGCAGAGCCTTTCTCCATCAGTATAATGCCAACCGCGAAGCACCAAGAACAATGGTAGATCTTTACCGAATTGAGCAAGGTGAAAATGAACACCTGAAGTCATACATGCAATGTTTCATCGACCTCGTACATCAAATCCATGACGTAGAGCCTGCAACCGCAGCTAACCTCTTCGACAAAAGTCTGTAAGTGGGGTCCCTCTTGCACAAGAACCTCACTTTGATGCCACCGTATGACATGGCTGAAATCCAGACCCGTGCTGAGGGCATCTTTAGGGTCCTGGAATTTCGATAGTGTGCACAGAAGAAGTCTGCCCTTATTTCAACACCACCAGCAACTAACCCTCTCCCTCCATCTACAAGAGACGACAAAAGAAAAAGGCAGGACTCAGACCACATGAAAGGGGGAAAGAAGCCAAGAGCAAATCGAGATCCACCTCGATACACCTCTTTCGAGTACATCATCCCTCAGGAGATCATCTACGAAGAAAACAAAGACAGACCCATCTGGCGGGAACCATACAAGATCGCCACTCCCTAGAAAGAAGAGACAAAAATAGGTTTTGCATCTTCCACAAGGACCATGGCCACAAAATCTCTTAATGCCACAATCTCCACAATCAGATCCAAGCCCTCATGAGAAACGGGCGATTGACCCAGTACATTAAAGGATCGAACAAGACCAGCGTCCCACGGCACGACACCGCTTCTGCCCTGACACCACCTACGGACGCGCCCTCCCCAAATGTGGATTCCACGAGCTCGTAAGAGCCTCTCAAACAAATCCCCATGATACACAAGAATGTGGAGCTAACCACGGAACAAGAGCAGACAACCAAAAACCACAAAAGAATGGAGGAGAGGGTAAAGCGGTACAGATCGTTAGGCCACACCGTCAATTTTGTCACCTCAAAAAACAGATTCTATCCAATCTCTGCAACAACCTTCACAGAAGAAGATCTACAGGCAGTACACCTACCCCATGACGACCCTTTAGTCATCTCGTTGCAGGTAAACCATTGCCAATTGGGAAGAGTCTTAGTCAACGGGGGCAGCGACGTTGATGTCCTCTTCTGGGAAGCCTTTCAGAAGATGGGTCTCGAAGAAAGTCAGATCAGACCCTCTGTTGTACCAATCCTGGGATTCAACAGCCAAAGAGTATACCCAAAAGGTGCCATCAGGTTAAATGTAGTCGCTGCAGAAAGCACTTTTCCAGTAGATTTCCTCATAGTGGACTCCATCACAAGCTACAATGTCATCATGGGGAGGAATTGGATCCATAGGATGCAAGGAGTAGTCTCCACCTTGCATCAAGTTATGCAATGTCCCCACCAAATAGCAATCAACGGACAGCTTGCTAGCATATCTCAGAGGCTTAGATGCAGAAGAAGATCACGGTAAGCCCCAAACTACTCTCGACGACCTAGAAGAAATCTACATAGATGATAATGATCCATCCAATACATTGCTAGTAAGTGCCTGACTGCCCGAAATAGAAAAACAGACCCTAATCCAATTCCTAAAAACCAGAGTCGGGACTTTCGCCTGGTCCCCGCATGATATACCGGGAATAGATCCTTCTGTCATGAGTCACAACCTCAACATATCAAACAACTTCCCACCCGTCAAGCAGAGGCAGAGGAGGTTTGCTCCTGAAGTCAACCAGGCCATACAAGAAGAGGTACAACGGCTGCTGAGCATAGGAGCAATCGAAGAATGCCTACATCCCAGTTGGCTAGCCAACCCTGTAGTGGTCCCAAAGAAAAACGAGAAAAAATGAGTGTGCATAGACTACACCAACTTGAACAAAGTGTGTCCTAAAGATAGCTACCCTCTTCCAAAACTTGATCAGATGATAGATTCCACGGCGGGGTACGAAATAATGAGCTTCATGGATGCCTACTCAGGATACAATCACATCACGATGAAAGCAGAAGATCGAATCCATACGGCTTTCACAACAGAATGTGGCCTATATTGTTACCAAGTCATGCCCTTTGGCCTGAAAAATGCGGGAGCAACATATCAGAGGTTGATGCACAAGATTTTTTCCTCATTGATCGGCAGGAACATGGAAGTATATATTGATGACATGGTGATCAAATCTCACGGGGTATCACGCATGTGGAAGACCTAACAGAATGCTTCAACATACTCGACGCCTATCAAATGAAGTTGAACCCAGCCAAATGTGTTTTTGGGGTATCCTCCGACCAATTCTTAGGGTATGTGGTCAGCCAAAGGGGCATCGAAGCCAATCTGACCTAGATTGCCTTGCTAACAGAAGTCAAGGAGCCTAGAACCATCCGGGATATCCAAGCTCTGACAAACAAAGTCATCGCCCTGAGCAGATTCATATCACGCATATCCGATCATTGCCAGCCTTTCTTCCAATGCATCAAGAAGTCCGCCAACACCACTTGGGGGGCAAAGCAAAATAAAGCTTTTGAGGAATTAAAAGCCTATCTGAGCACTCCCCCCATATTAAGCTCACCCATCCCCAACAAAGATCTCTTCTTGTACCTGTTTGTTTCCCACTTTGTCGTGAGTTCTGTACTCTTTCGAGAAGACGAAGGCCAGCAAAAGCCAGTGTTCTACAGCAGTAAGATGTTGCTAGATGCCGAAACACGCTACAACATGATGGAAAAATTGGTCCTCGCGTTAATCACAGCAAAGAAGAAACTTCGACAGTATTTTGAAGGCCACACCATTATCGTGTACACGGACTACCCACTAAAGCAGATCCTGAACAAGCCCAACCTCTCAGGCAGAATGTCCAAATGGGAAATTGACCTTGGGACATATGATGTACGGTTCTCACCACGAAAAGCAAAGAAAGGCCAAGTACTAGCTTATTTTCTGGTCGAGATACAATCTTTCACACCCGAGACCGCACCTAAACTACTGAACTCCGAAGAAGAATGAATGTGGACAATGCACACAAATGGAGCCTCCAATTCCCAAGGAGCTGGGATCAGCGTTGTATTGGAGGCACCCTCTGGATTACAAGTTGAGGCGATCATACGGTTGGAGCAACATGCCACAAATAATGAAGCCAAATACGAAGCTCTGATCTACGGTCTAGAATTGACACGAAGCATGGGCATCAGACGACTGAGAATCAGAGGGGATTTGAAGCTAATGATAGAGCAGGTGGCCGGCAACTTTGACACCAAGGCACCCCATCTGACCAACCTGTTGGAAAACGTATCTGCATTAAAGTCACAATTCCAGCAATTTGAGATTGTACAAATACCGAGGGAACTGAATCAGAGGGTCGATGCCCTCACAAAGCAAGCCTCTGTGGGAGAATGTTCTCGACACTCAGCAATTTCTACAAATCGTACTCCAGAAGTTGTGACAATTTTTTCCATCTCGCCAGAACCAGAATGTTGGATGGATCCAATTATCCGCTACCTGACCAAGTCTAAACTACCATCCAATGCGAAAGACGCAAAGCTTCTGCGCCTTAAAGCCCAACGCTACTCCATTATCCATGGAACGTTGTACCGCAGATCCTTTAACGGGCCATATCTTCGATGCTTACGTCCCTCAAAAGCTAAAAAATTATTAGAGGAGATCCACAAAGGAGCATGTGGGAAACACACAGGGGGACGAAGCTTGGCACACAAAGCACTCACAGTAGGATATTACTGGCAATACATGATGACAGAAGTGCGCGACTATGCGAAGAAATGTGACAGATGCCAGCGATTTGCACCTACCATCCATCAACCCGCTCAAATCCTACATTCCACTATCGCCCCTTGGCCCTTTGCAAAGTGGGGGTTGGACGTGGTTGGAGAATTTCCCAGAGTCACTGGAGGAAAACGGTACACCTTGTTAGCTACTAAATACTTCACTAAATGGGTCGTAGCAGAGGCCTACGTCACAGTCAGCAAAACAGACACCATGAGCTTTATATGGAAACACATCATCTGTGACAGTCAGTATCCCGTGATCCGTGGGGGGAAAGACCGGGTAAAGCTGTGCAATCCCACACCGTCTGGGGAAGGTCAAGTGCGATGATTCTAAGACTGTGTAGGTATGGGACTACACAGTTGAAGAGGGCTTAAATAGATTGATGGGTACTACCTATATCAACAAGATGCATCTTCTTTTCGGTAGCCCCATCACTTGAGAACTCCAAAGTTAGCGTGCTTGACCTGGAGTAATCTCAAGATGGGTGACCTCCTGGGAAGTTTTCCCAGGAAGTGTGCGAGTGAGGACAAAGCACGCTGGAAAGACTCATGTTGGTTTGTAGGGTCAGTCGTCATTCCAGATAGCAGCCATAGTGACGTGGGGCGTTACATCATCTGCCAATTTGGGATCCCATGGGAAATAGTCGTAGATAACGGAACCCCATTCCAAAATTCCAAAGTATAAGAACTGTACGACACCTACAAAATAAAGATAAGTTTTGCTTATGTCACCTATCCCCAAGGCAAGGGCCAAGCAGAGGCTTCTAACAAGGTCATTTTTGCCAACATCAGGAAAAACTTGGAAGATAAAAAAGGTGCATGGGGAGACGAGTTACCAAAGGTACTATGGGCATACAGAATGACGAAACGAACCTCTACAGGCAAGTCTCCCTACGCCATGGTGTATGGAACATAAGCAATCATCCCTATAGAGGTTGGCCTACCTACACTTCGGACGGAAATCGCTTCTGATCTGACCATGAACAACGTACAGCTGACACACAACCTCAACCTCCTGGATGAGTTACGCGCGATAGCACAGATAAGACACAAGAAATATCAAAAGGTAGCAGAATGTTATTACAATAAGAGGGTCAACTCACGCATCTTTAAGAAAGGAGATTGGGTCCTGTGTAAAGCCACTGGCAATACAAAGAAGCTGGAGCCAAACTGGGACGGACCCTTCGAAGTAACAGAAGCACTAGGGCGAAGGTCTTACACTCTCAAAAATATACACAGTGGCAAAAATGTATCACGTACTTGAAATTCAATGTCCCTGAAACAATATTATTATTAATAGTTGTGTGTACTCTACAATTCAAAAGTAATAAAACAATTTTCCTTTCTTACATTACTCTAAGTTATTTTACATAGTCAACTTTTGTTGACACAATTCTGCATGAGGAATCTTTCCTGACGTACCATAAACAGAACACGCATGTGACAATTATCACTTTATTTGCTATGCACTAAGAGCTACTATTACATGCATATTTTAATATACCATTACCTACCCATATGAGAAACAACATTATTCACGTGCACTAAGCTCTACCTACCACCTCCACTATAAATATGGCCTTGAGAGGGTCACTTCAAACACACAAGATACATATAGAGGCATGGTGCCTCTGCCACTCCACTCGATCTCTTGCAAACAAAAATTTATGGTTTCACCTAGCAAACCATTCCACTATCAATCTCTCTACTCATGGCATTCGCACAATATGTCCATCATCAAGGCACACATTACTCATCTAAACGCATTCTAATCTGACCTGACTAAACTAATGGGGAACTAAGGCTATCCATTTTGCAGTCTAATTTGGCCTGACTACGCGAGTTTGACTGACCGACCAGGGTAATTTTCACCACCTACCCTGTCCTCTTACTTTGTTGTGGCCACAGAAGAGCCCCGTCAGGTCCAGCAAATAAAGGAACCCCGTCATGCAGTCTAATCTGCCATGACTACTACCGTAGAACCATCGGGCACCCCACTTTGGTTCTGCCTCAGTTACGAAGTAACTGGCTTAGCAATCCAAGGCTGGGAGGAACTTTTCCAGCACTCACACCCACATCCTACATATCGGTTGCCTCTGTTGGGTTTGATAGCCTACCCCAACAAAAGGTACCAAATAAACCACGGTATGGGTGCAATGGAAAAATGCCTGATCCCAGGCTCTGGTACTCTCAGCTCTGCCTCGGCGCCCAGCCCCCCGCATGTTGTATTCTATGTCCGAGCTCTGCCACGTCGCCCCCTCTCACAAATGGTAAAGCATCTAACTTGCTCTTTTACACACCCAAGGGGATGACTTAGTTCTAATAAGAGGGAAACATACTCGATTCTCTCAAAACATACAAGGGCAACACACCCGACTCTCTCAGCGGTCACAAGAATAATGAACATAAATTTTGTAATGCAACAACTTATCGAAAGATCAACTTTATTGATAAAGTATGTTATACTACATATCACTTTACCATTATTTACATCATTAGCCAATATTTTTGTTTAAGACACAAATAACATTACTCATTGCACACATCTCCTGTGAATATATAATCCCATTCAGTACGACGAGTTAACTCTGCCATCGCACTCTCTAGCTTCGAATGACCTAACCCATATCACTCACGCGCTATGTAATACGGGATTCTACTTCTAACTAATTCATTCAACGCCCAGGTTGAATACAGCCACTGCGGCTTATCAAAGATCCGCCTCAGAAATGGCACATTTACCCAATCACGATGTTCACCTGCAATAGAAATGTCATCAGAACCATCCAATTACCCCTAAATTATGTCGTGCAACTAACTCAACACTTAACTAGGAATTCTCTCCCACCATCTGTACAGGTTCTTATTATATCTCGCGCGCAGAGGCATAAAGGGTCTATGAAGCTTCTTATCAACACACGTCAACGGAACCTCATCAGCTGCAATATTTTAATTATCATAATATCAAAACAACACATTCACCAACAATCAAGCACAAAACACGGACGAATTTTTATACATTGTATTAAGTATCATTACATCCACAATTGACCAAACAGTTACAAACAAATAATATTAAAAACATATGTACAAGTATGGCAAAAACTACGTTGATCATTCTGCGGCACCTCTTTCACCAGTAGTCCTTACTTTTGTCGCTAACGTAGGCTCCACCACCCTCTGTCCAGAAGCCTCTGCCACAGCAACAGTGCTTGCAATTGAAGACACTTGCCCTGCGATACCACCTTCTTCGGCAGGCTCCCCATTTGCAGTATAAATTGATCCCAAGGCATCACCCCTCTGCCTCAATTTTTCCAGATGTTGCGCTGGGTAGTTGATCTGTAGATCCCCGAGTTCGTTGAGATATTGATCAATGTCGTATTCTCCAACCTTCAAATTAATACTTTTACAATACATCTCCAGCTTAGTCCATTTCTCCTCTGGGGCCTGCTTCTTATTACGCAGCACAAGATCTAGATACTTCGCAGTATCAACTTCAGCAATTCGCACGAACTTACGTTCGGTAATCTCGCGACTGATGCGCTGCCTTGTGGCTTCTACAGCTGCCTCTTCTGCCTTCTGCAATACAAACCAGTCAACTATTCAACAAATGAAACACAAAATTCAACCATAATGTCATCATATTAATTTATACAACACATACCCCAGCTATTTCTTTCAACTGTCCCTCGATTCTGACTACGGCCTCTTCTTTCTCTTTCAACTTACTATTTAACTAGAGCTCTACCTCCAGCTTCTGCTTGCGTGCACTTGCAACATTCATCTCCAACCCCCCCACCTTCTGATGCAATTCCTTCATCTCCTTCTCCAATATCTCCTTATCATTTTGCAAGGATACTACCTCTTCCTGCAAATCACTAATTATGTTATCTAAGGTTTCCATCTTTGATTCATGTTGCGCACAAAACTAGCTCTTTTCCAACCATTTGTTAGTCATCGCCACTAGGTCTACCTTCAGCTTGTCACGTTCCATATCTAGCCCGACAGACCTTACTAAGTTGGCCTCCGTGGCCACCACTTTCTTATTCGCCTCTGCTAGCTCCGCTTCTAACTTTTTTATCGCCTCTACAAGTACATCACGGTTAGCTTCGGCCATCTTTCTCCCCTCACGTTCCTCCTCAAGCATTGCCACCTGTTCAGCCATTTTAGAGCTGTTCTGCACAGCCGCCGCATATTCCCTTCTGGCAGCAGATGCGCATACATAGCTCTACCAAATAATCACTAAACTTTTCAAACATAAAAAGTGATAGGCACTACATGATACTAACTCTAAATACATACAGAGTATATGTATACATATTCTATCAACCAAAGTTCACCATCCATATGTGGTCAGATACTGGTTGAAGCAAATCACCCTGACCGCTTAGCGACCCAATCGCTTCAGCAGGGAGGTATGGCCTACTGATGCACAGCATATCCTCCATCACCTCCATTGATGCGAATGGCACATCCTCTGGCAAACCCTCTGCTTTATCAATTGCTTCTCTCCCTACTGGCGCAGAAACAAAAGCAACGGGGGCAACCGGTTCCCCACCTCTTGCTAGTGATGACACCACAAGGCTATCAGATGTCTGTGCAGTCAATACCATCTCAGGAAGTTGTGGCATGGAGGGACGAACAAACGACCCTTCACCAACATCCTCACCTAGGTCACTCGGCAAAAACACTGGCGTCTGCACTGCAGAGGATGTCAATTGCTCTAGAAATGTGTTGGGTGACTCAAAATTACTTTTCCTCTCCGGGGATACAATGATGGCATCCCTAAAAGGTGTCCCAGTCGCTGCAGAGGATGTTGTGCGAGCATTTGCACCCAAGTTTTGAATATCTACGGCCTTGGCAGCTTCTAATTTCTGACAAACAAGAGCAATCTCTAAAATGGTGGCTTGGCCCACATCAACTGGTCGTGAAGGACTGCTCGTGGTCCCTGAACCACCTCCGACAACATCTTCTAAAAAATGATTCTTGCGGGAGGCAGAAGTGGGACGCTTCCTTTCTGATCCATGCCTATGGCCAACGTCAGACCCTCCAGTCAAGGCAGGGGCAGAAGGCATTGCCTCTGACGATCTTGTACAGGTATTGGGAGATCTCGCCTCCACTAGCAAGTCATCATGCATCCGAGTAGCAGTTGTCACTTTTGACAAAATGACTATTGTAGAAGGCTGAGTCGTAGGGGCCACGACGCTTTCCGGGCCCTTTCCCAGGGAGGACCCTAGTGCAGAAGAGGAAGAAGGCGGCAGAGGTAGAGGATCAGCTGGGACAGACCCCAGAGGCATCTTGGGTAATGTAAGAACTTGCCCGAGTGGTAATTTCCCAGGTGTAAGCTTGGGGATTGACAAAGAAGAGCCTCCGGTGGAAAAAGCATACCCCCTTGAAATACGAAGCTTGGACAAAATACATTTCCCATCGTTCGAGTCTTCATCAGAAGATACTTCTCGAGACTTCCTCTTTCTCAGGGCATCCTTTGCAGAGGCACATGTTGGAGAGGTTGGACTTGCAGAGCAGCAAAAGGCGTGGAAGACTGCCCGTGTATGTGAGAAGACCTGCGAGTCAAAGCAGATTTGTCAAGGGATGATTCTGTGGCGGGGGAAGGGTCAAAACCATCCCTCTTTTTGTTCTCAGGGACTCCTTGACGCTTGGCACATGCTGCGAAGGTCTCGAAGCACGCCCTTTCATACTCAGTCTTTGATAATGATAGAGTCGAAGAAGCAGACGGAGACCTTTTTAAGAACACTCCCAACTGCTTCGCACACATAGCTGTGATCTTGGCAAGGGACATGTCACCCTTCAGTGTTTTGACTCGCATAGCCCTGAGATCATTTCGATCCAGAAAACAGAGCCGAGTCATAATTTGCATGTAGTAGGGATTCATTACCCCTCTGATACTAATGGCATTTTCCTTGGACTCGTGAAGGAGCCCTTTCTCTGTCAGTAGGCTTTGTCTCTCAGGGCTCATGCTGACCTGAGGCCACAAGAAATCTGGAACATAAAATAAAATGGCAACGTAGAGGACCAGATCAATGGACAATCATTTACATGCAATATACTTACACGAAATAAGGGAAAGAACAAAGTAAAGACAAAACTCACCTCTTATGAAAACCCTGGCTAGAAGGAAGATCTCTTGGGGCAAGAATTTGAGGTACCACGCACCTCCGACTACAAAGAAACACTTGTCCCAATTCATATGGGAGCTGTCAAAATTAGTGAAAGTCGTTCGGACTTTTTTGGGAGAAAGGTAGAAGGTCTTCCAAGGCTTGCCTTCTATTACTTTGTTCGTCGATTTGGTAAAGCACACATAGATATCATCCGATTGGATGTCGACGTTCCTAAGAGCTCCAATCATCTGAGTCCCAACTATGGACTGAACAAAGTTTAGAAGAAACTGAGAAATGTGAGCCCTAGAGTTTGAAATTATCTAGACCAGGAAAGCAGGAAGAGGAAACCGGAGCCACTCAATGTGCCTCAGGCTCATGATGATCTCACTGGGCTTGACCACATCTTTAAACCGCCATTCTCTTAGCTCATAATCCATGAGCATTCAGATTGTAACATTGTTTGGGACGTCGAACAATTTGCGTATACGGTCGAGTGCATCTTTGTACCCCTCGCAATCCACTGGTTCGGGAGACGAACGTGAAGACATGGTTAGGAAAATTGGGAAGATTGACTGCCTACGGAAGTGAAGGGGCAAATGATCTTAGGGCTTTTTCCTATGTTCCTCTCTGAAAAAGTCGAACTAAGAGTTGGAAGATTTGAAAATGAAGTAATTTGAATTGGAACAACAAAGTGGGCGGGGAAATACCATAATCAAGTGCAATACTCAGTAATTGTGTTCACATTTAATTTGAAATGACATTTTTCAGGGAACAATGTGACCATGTGTGTGCAGCACACCTCGATTGATGGGAAGCAACGACGTTGGGAGAAAATTTTGGAGATGATGAGTCGGCCCAAGGTTCGAACGGTTTGGCGTGCATACCACATTCGAAACTCGGGCCGAGGGGCATCTGTTGGGCCCAAAATATTCGGCCCAAAGGGCTTCCCCATTTTAAGTAAGTTGAAGCGGAGCGTTTTGGCCCCTGCAGGAGCTTCAGAGTCAGAAATCGTGGGTCAGAGGCGGTCTACGCCTCAGTCCTCTGCATACTTAATAGATTCGAAAGAATTTTGGAGGAAAATTCAGTTATTCCTCCAACAAATCAGGGAGCAAACTTAACCGACTAACCACCTAATATTTTTCATAATAAATACCTTGTTCTCATTCAGATGGGGGGATCGAAATCTGACTTAAGCATCAGAGTGTCTTTCTTACAGGTACTCGTCGATGGTTCGAGGATCAGCAGAGTCATCTTCATTGACGGAGAAGCACCGGAGAACCGGAGTTCGTTGACAAGTACCTCCAGATTTAGAAAGACAAAATTATTGCATCAACATTAAGTAAAGCTAAAAAAAAACTATAGATCAACATGGGTGCAGATCTGACATGACTAAGGACTCTGAAAGATCAAAGAAAGAAGAGTGTTAGATTTACTAATATAATGGTATTTGCTTCAACCTAAGCAAGACACATTTTTCTTTTTCAATTTTAAAGTTTTTTTTTAATATAATTGTGAAATTGTTATGTTTAATTTTTTAAAAATAATTATTTTATAGTTAAATTTTATAATAATAATAATAAAGAAAATAACTTTTTGTTTTATCTTAATTTATTAAAAATCTAATAATATATTTTAATTAATTCATTTATTATATTGAGTTTATTTTGCTCTTATAATAAAATATGTTGATGAAGAGACATTTTTAAATCAGATTACAAAATAATGAGATTTTATTTTTAGAATTTTTTTCAAATAAAAGGTCTAACTAGATTTATGAGAGTAATTTGTATATGTTGTTGTCATAAGTATAATTTTACGTATGAGTAATATTCAAGAACTATAAGTTTATAACTTTTTTTTTATCTATTTCTATTTTTCAAGATGTCACCACATGCACCATATTTTAGAAGTTTCCAAGTATATAACATAAATAGTCAGCTGTGCTCAAGGACGGAGAGAGACTTACACATTGGGACAGAAGATAAAAATAAAATCTAAGGGGACTAAATATAGGGATGGAAATTCTCAGGAACGGGTACCCATGGACCCCACCCCTAATAGGGCGGGGATTATTCACCTAGGCAGGGGCGGAGTGCGATTTTCATACCCAAAGCAGGGTTTGGGGTGGGAGCGAAGGCGGATTTAACACTACCCGCACATAATTATCCCCGATATATATGTTTCCTTTAAAAAAAAACATATATGATATGTACATATTGAAAAATTAAACATTTTGACTATGATCCACTTTTACTACCTAATAAATGCTATTTAATATTATTATATCATATCTATATCGTATGGAATATGAATGGTTTCCTTAATTTAAAAAATAAACATATATGTATGTATGCCCTAAATATCAACGGATTATTAGCGAGTTGGAAAAGGGCATAATCCTATCAGCCACGTGGAGGCCACTTACTCGGAGCTGATATTACGAGTCTCTACCTCTTTAGCTCGAGGTAGCCAAATGTTTATTAAGAATACTCGAAGGCATCGGGTATGCAGTGTGGGCACCACGAGCTAGGACTACATCAAGCTCGAGGTACGACCTAGGGCTGACACCTCTGACCCTTTATAAAGTCAACCACGCAATATAAACGTGCGCATATCAGACATCACGTGTCTACTCCATTCCTGAAATCTCGGACACGCAGCATAAACGTGCGTGTTCAGGCACCCCACGACTGGTTTGGGTCATGCGGCCCATTATCCCCTTACCTATTGATTAGACTATACTTTATTGTCAGGTTTTAGGAATTAATCATGAATGTCACAAAATAAACATGACGCGTAAGAAGGTTACGGGATGACCCCATTTGCCAACACCTAGGTGTCATCTCCCTATAAATATGGAGACCAAGGCTTCGCAAAGGGTTGGCTTCTAATTGGTAAAGAAACAACCTGTAAGGAATACCAGAGATATATCAATAATATTGACTGGTGAACTTGAGGGATTTTAACCTTCGAACCACCTAAAAAATCGAAACGAGTTATAACATTCTTTTGAGATTATTCATATATTACGGTTTATCATTTAGCACTAATCCTTCCCATTTATTCATATAATTATCTGTTGCCGAAAAACCGTATCCACAATGTACATACATTATATATAGAAACTAGAAAGTTATATATGTACAGAGAATTAGAACAATCGGTGAGACTACTCTAGTGAATACACTCCTTTTTTTGTCCATTATTGGCCATTACTCTTCTTCTCAATCTTTAACGCCGACATCATCAGTCATTTGTATACAACCCTCACTTTATCAATCACGTATATAAATTTACATATTTTTTGTTTTCATTTTATACATATCAATAGATAGCAAAAAGTCGTCTACGGTGCTGGACAACCTGGATCTGGCAGTGCGGAAAGGTAAGTAAAAGAATATGTATATATCCCAATAAATATATATAATAGGGTTTTTAGCGGCGAAAATAATCAATATTTTTTCAGTGTTTCATTTTTATACCCAATTTTTTTTTTTGTGGTGAATATACCCAAACCCGTTAGAAGTGTCTCTTTGTTACTACCCATTTGTTAACACCGTTAATAGTGCTTATGTGGCATTGACGTGGTCTGACCGAAATAATGTGTCGTTGCCACGTATAGAATATAAAATAAAAATTAATTTAAAATTGAAAATAATTATAAATAAATAATCAAAATTAAAAAATAATTTCATAAAAAAGAAAAAAATTAAATCAGTTTAAAATTATAATAAAAAATAATTCTTCACCTTCCTCGAGTCCAAACTCGGTCCCGACTCAGTCTTCGCCCTCAAATCATGACAGAGCGCAAGAACTGGAAGTCCCGTGGTTTTGGTCGGGTCCAGTTCACTACCCTCCTCACAAAGTCCAAAGCACATTCTCTCTCCCTCCAAAGCACATTTGTTTTCCAGTCTCACACCCTCAAAATTTCTGAATCCTACGATGACATCGTCGTACAGCCCACAAACCCCAAACACCGCCTCGAAGACGGCGTTTTGCACGTGGGTTTCATGCTAGCGGAGGGTCGGATGAGAGTGTTGGAGTCTTGGGAGGGTGTACGAGCATGGGTTATGCCCGAAAGGAGCAGGCTAGAGTTCTGGGTATGGCAAGGAAAAGAGTGTTACAAGATACAAATTAGGTTTGAGGATATTTTGGAGAGTGTTGGGTATTGTTCGGATGACGAGAATCTGTTCTCCATTCTCTTAGAGGTATTTTCTTTCTTTAAATTTCTTATGTTCAGATTATGAAACTATCTTTTAAATTTTATGGGCTGTTTGGTTTTTTTTTCCTCAGCTAAAATATGGACCAAAGATCTATAGGAGATTCTCTGGGCTTGGTATAGCTTCGAAATTTATTGCAGATCGTTATCATATTTGCAAAGAAAATGTTGAGCTCGTTTGGGTTATAATTTTTATTATAATTTTAAACTGATTTAATTTTTTTTTGTTTTTTATGAAATTATTTTTTTTATTTTGGTTATTTATTTATTTTATAATTATTTGCAATTTTAAATTAATTTTTGTTTTATATTGTACATGTGGCAATGACACGTTATTTCTGTCAGGCCACGTCAATATCACATAAGCACCATTAATGGTGTTAACAAGTGAGTAGTAACGGAGAGACGTTTTTAGCAGGTTTGGGTATATTCACCGCAAAAAAAAAAAGATTGGATGTAAAAGTGGAACACTGCGAAAACATTGAGTATTTTCGCCGCTAAAAACCCTATATAATTTTTATTGTTATATATTATTGTATTTTGTTAGTGTCTAGTTAATTGTTTTTTGATATAATTTTTTTGGTATACGTGTGGCTATTTGGAAAAGTTTTCAATGAGTATTTCTCACACATGGGGTACCTAGATAAATGTGTAAATATGCTAACATGACATGTAGGTAACTTGGTACATCAAGTTACCAACAAGTAAATTTTTTTTTTTTTTTTGCATTAATTTCGTTTTTTTTTTTTTTTTTTTTTTGTTATTAGGAATGGTGATTCCAACCAATAAAAAGTAAGCTCTTTTTTTAAGTTTTGAATTAATTTTAAAATTTTAAAAGTTGGGTTTCATAATAAATGCACTCATTTCTTAAACTTTTTCTTCTTCTTCATTCAAAGTAAAAAAATAAACATAAAAAATCCTTATGATTTCATGAGCATGTGAAGGAGAGAGAGAAGAAGAAGAAAAACATCGTGTGGGAAAAAAATAGAGGGGGAGAGAGAAAACGCATGGGAGTAAAGGGTAAGGGGATGAAGAACAAAAGAAGTAGATCTAAGGATTTAAGCGGAAGGGCTGGAAAGAAGAGACAATTTTTTTATGAGAACTCATTGTCTCCTAATTGAATTAGATCCAAATTCCTTTTAGATCGCGCTCGTCGGTATGGATCTCCTATGAAAAGTTTGGAGTCATCTTCTTCAATGTTCGAAACTAGAAATTGACGTTGTTTTCATAGTGAGTCTTATTGTTCATTTTGTGAGGTAATATATCTTCATATCTATATATGTGTGTCTATGATTGATATCTCATTTTATGTTTATGTTAGAATACTTGGATTATTATTTTTCTAAAATATTTGTTCTTTTTTCTATTTCAAAAATAGGAATATGAAAACCATGTGTGTGTAGATGAGGTAGACTGTGATGTTCATATCCCAACATTAATATACCATCAGATGTAAACAAAGGGAACCTTCAAATTCCAGACCATGTAAAATGTGTATGTATTATTTTTTTATTATTATTATTTTAATTATTTTTGAAATTTTATTTTAATTTATTTTTTACAAGTTGGGGTGGCAAAAGTAAATTTTTCCTCACAATGGTTGTTGGTTTGCAAAATATTTTGGTTAGAAAAATCCTTGAATCTAGAAATAGGTTAAATTGTTCAAATAATATTATCCATCAATTTCGTCGTCGTCTGATCTGTATATCTTAATTAATTTCATAATTTTATAGTATGAAACATTATCTGGTTGGTATATGTTTATCTAAATGATTTTTTATTTATTTATTGTTTTGTACAGCAACTATGTCAAGCATCTAAAAGATCTGAAGACCAAAATGAGGATATCATTGTTAATAGTAATGTAATCAATAATTAGGGAGATGTGGAGTAGTAATTTGGTTTACTTTTGTATTTTTATATTGTTGATCGAAATAAGTTTGTTTAATTTCCAATGTAGTATTTCAAATACTATTTGGTGCAAGTTTATGTAATTTCCAATGTGCTAATTGAAATATATTTTTTTATAATTTTAATTTCTTTAATGTATTAAATTTTAATTTCGACATTATTATTTCGAATTTGAGTTTTTATTATTTAAATTTTATATTGGAAAACACAACTGATTAATGATTTTTTATGCTATTGGTTTTTCTAACAATAAGTGAACATCAAAACAAAAATAAGAAATAAAACTTTCCATATTACATTATAAAATACAAATTAAAAATTATTAATTAAAAAAAAACAACTTTGATTTATGCAAAACTACTTTGATTATAGGTAAAATAAATCAATACAACTATTTATTTTTTCCCAAAAAATGTTAACTTAATTAATTTCATTTTTTCCATAAACTACAAAACAATACAACTTTTTAAATTTTCTATTATCAATAAATGAGCATTTATTGATAAGATCACATCATAACCAATAACTATTGATATTATTTACCTTGAAAATAGGGAATTAATTGAAACTTTTTTTAAAGAATTAATTTCGGCATGTGTTATTAAAAAAAATCGGCTAGTATTAAAAAATTATTTTGATTTTTGAAAAGAAGCATATCTTTGTATTCTCTTGGGAAAATTAAATTATTGTTGTTGTGAAATTAGATATTTATTTGTTAGTCCTATATTGCCCAATAAGAAAATAAATTCATTTCATATAATTGATTAGGTAATTTATAAAGTCCATTAATTTAGAGATTGTTTAATAATAAATTGTTAATTATTAAAAAAAATTAAACTATAATTTTAAATTAAAAACCAAAAATTAATATACAATTTCAGCATTAATTTAAAAAAAAAAAATTGGACAATTTCACTCTAAAAAAATTATTAACATTATAAATAAATAAATAATAATAAGATTTTATTTGAAGATGTTATACCCAGATTTCGAGCCATAGTAAATATGACCTCGAAAGCTGAGTTCGCATTAAATGGTCTCGTGAGGGTTAGGGTATGCTCTACGATTGTAAATTGAGCCTGCAGAGTATGATACATGACCTCGAATGTAGTGACCTCGAAATGATCTTGATCTCGAAAGGTAGCTCTGAGAGCCCCTCATCTTCAGGAACAACTTCGGAGCAGGGATCTTGAGCTCGATGTACTATCTCGAAAGCAATGTTAGCTCGGGAGATGTCAGTGGCTCGCACAATGACGTGAAACCTGAGATGCTGAAGCCTTGGAGATACGCTATGACCACCTTGAATATCTACAAATATTGTAAACATGAGATGTAATCCTCATTTATTGGTGTAAATCCCCAAGAATCGTGGGATATTATTTAGTCAGTTATGCGTTTTCTGGTCTTCAGGGACGTTTCCTTTTTTATCTGATTAAAGACATTTAAAGCCATTTATTTTATTCACAAAAGAGTAACTACCCAAAATATGTGGGATAGTATTCTGCATCCTTCTCTATAAATAGAGAAGCCATGCACCATTGTAATGGACCGAAATTCTGATCTTTGAGAGAAAACTCTGGAGAATTCATGCTAAAGAGTTTTTCAGAGATAATCTTAAGATTAATAACAGAGACTCGTGGACTAGGCAGATTTAACTGCTGAACCACGTAAAAAATCGTGTGTTTGATTTGTTTGTTCCGTTTGGCCATCGTCATCCATTGTTTTTGTGCTCTTCTTTTATCTGTTGACGAAAAACGGCGTCAACAGTTTGGTGCTTTCATTGAGAGCCTTAAGCATTCATCCCCGAGAGATTTATGGCTGCAAACAATCAGAACACTCCTGAAGAAAATTACCCAAGGCGTCCTGGAAAACAACCAATGGAGAACCCGGAGTCTGAGGAGAGAAGTGGATCCTCCGATTCCCAGGGACCACCACCTCAACCGAGGGATGAGGATATGTACTACAATCCTGAACGTTACGTTCCTATTGTAGAACTGGAAAACAGGCAGTTGAAATAACTGTTGGCAGAAGCCAACAAACAGAATGAGGAGTTGACTAGGATAGCCGCGGAGGCGCAGGTGGCTCAGCCCCCGCCTTCGCGCGAAAACCAAGTCCCTCCTCCAAGGGACGTGCATGTTCCTCCCCGGAGGCCCCGTGGACGACCACGAAAAGATGCTACCACGAGGAGGCCAACTCAACCTCCGGCACCAGTAGAGCCATCCGCTCCTCCTAGGCCCCAGAGGAATACCCGAGCTCGGGTCCCGCCTAATCCACCTGCGGAAGCACCTGCAGGAACTGAGAATAACCGAGCTCCTACCGAGGCTCGGACTCAGGTTCCTGGTGGCGCACCAAACGCGACTGGCCCATCTCGGGCAAATTCTGGACCCTCTAGGCCGAAGCAAGGGAGGCAGCCACCGTCACCTATACGGTTCCCTCCATCTCCCGTAAGATATCCTTCACCTCCTCGCAGAAACGCTCAACTGTTCAGAATCAGGATCAAGGGCGTACGGGGGATAGGCAAGGACACAGGGAGACTTTCCAGGAGCGGAGAGGCGCACAATCTGAGAGAAGTCAGACGTCCCGGTCTGGCACTGCGGAGACAAGGCGACATGGGAAGAACCCATCTCGAAACGACCGATCAATAAGTTTCACCAGTGACGAGTCCGGAGAAACCAGGTCCGTCAGTAAACGCGACCGAGGTCGTAAAAATACTGGAAGCCGCAAGACCCGTCCTGACCTGCGGAATCATCTGAATCAGAGCAGGGGGAAGGGAGATCAGACGAATCCGAACCTAAGGAATCACCTAAATGGGCGTAGAGATCCCTCACGGAGACGCGAGCCTGGGATCATAATCAATGACTGGCAATTCCAGACACCACCTAAGGACCCAGTCCAAGAAAGGATTGATCAGCTCGAAAAAGCCTTTAGGCTTTTAAAGAATGAACGAGGGAACGGTCGATATGAGGACTCTGACGAGGAGCTCGAGCCGTTTGCTCCCAATATTTCTAACACTCAGTTTCCCCAAGGGTTCCGGATTCCTCACGTCCCAGCGTTTGAGGGAAAAACCGACCCATGTAGCCACCTGAGTACATTCAACACTATTATGAGAGCTAGTAACGTGGGTTACGAGCTCAGGTGCATGTTGTTTCCAACATCATTGGCCGGACCTGCCAAGATTTGGTTCGAGAAGTACAAGAGACACTCGATAACTTCATGGGATCAGTTGTCTAGGGACTTCAAGAAGCAGTTCCGGGCTATGATGGGAGTCAGACCAGAGGCATCCACTTTGACCAACGTCCGACAACAGCCGGGCGAAACACTGAAAAGCTATCTGACAAGATTTAATCTAGAGGTCGCCCGAGCTCGAGACGTGGATGACAGTGGGCACCTAATGGCTATCCGAGCTGGTGTTTTACCCGGGAGTGCCCTTTGGGATGACATGCAAGGGAAACCGGTGAGGTCGATAACCGAGTTTAACAGACGGGCGCAGAGATTTGTCAATGTAGAGGAGGCGAGGTCAACGCTCAAGGCGACCTCGCAGACCGAAACTACAACGATAAACGTTAACTCCGCCTCAACTTCGGCTGACCCAGCAGCTTCACAGCCTACCTCAGAGAATCCCTCCAAGAGGAAAAAGAGCGAGGGAAATAACCCCGAGGCTGAAGGAGGAAAGAAGAAGAAAGGAGAAAGGTTTTTCTCCGTATATAAAGTGCACACCGAGCTCAACGAGTCTCGGGAAAACATATACCTGGCTAATGAAAACCAGGTCCCCTTCAGGCGTCCGGACCCAATGAGGAATCAAAAGTCCAAGAGGGATTCCAGCAAATATTGCCGGTTCCATAGAGACACTGGACACACAACCGATGAGTGCCGACAGCTGAAGGACGAGATCGAAGGGTTGATCTCAAGAGGTTATTTCCGGCAGTATGTCAAAAACCAGAGCACTGGACAGACTACTGCAAGCCAGAGAATAGCCGCGCCTTCGACGGCACAAAATAATAACTCCCGATCTCGGGAAGAAGACAGGCCCCCACCGATTGATGGAGAGGATGTAATAACCATCTCGGGAGGGCCTCATCTCGCAGGAGGGGGTAGAAATGCTCAAAAGTGATACGTGAATGAGTTGAAGACGGGGGACGGGTCTCCTTATGAACCCGAACCAAGGGCACCAAAAAGCCAAAGGGTTGAAACTCAACCTATAACCTTCACCGAGGAAGATGCCTCCCATGTCCAGTTCCCTCATCATGATCCACTAGTCATCACCCTGCAGCTTGCCAACAAAAGAGTGCGCCGAGTTCTCATAAACAATGGGAGCTCAGTTAACATTCTTTATAAAGCAACGCTAGAGAAAATGGGACTCTCCCTTCGCGACCTGAAGGCTTGTGCAACCACTTTGTACGGCTTTTCTGGAGAAGGAACCGCCTGTATGGGGTCCATCGAACTCCCTGTGACCTTGGGAGACTATCCAGTCTCGGTGACCAAGATGATGGAGTTCGTGGTAGTAGAGTTACCATCTGCCTACAATGTATTGCTCGGGAGACCCGCCCTGGTCGGGCTGGGGGCAGTTTCATCTGTAAGGCATCTAGCCCTCAAGTTCCCTACTCCAAGCGGGGTCGGAACATTAAGGGGATATCAATTGGCAGGGAGAGAGTGCTACATCATCTCTTTAAGGGGAAAGAAACAAACGAGCGCTCAAGCACTCGTTATCATACAAAATAAAGATGGAACGGTTTTAGAAATTGACGAGGAAATCGATCCAAGGATTGAGGAGAAAGTTGACCTCGAACCGTTGGAAGAGCTCGAAGAAGTTCAGCTCGACGAAGCTGAACCCTCGAAGAAGGTAAAGGTCGGAAAACACCTCCTAGATGAAGCCAAATAGCAATTAATTTGCTTTCTGAAGAAAAACCAGGATGTCTTCGCATGGTCACACTCAGACATGGTGGGGATAAGCCCAAATGTTGCGAGCCACGCATTGAATATAGACAAAAGCTTTCCCCCGAAGCAACAAAAGCGAAGACAGCTGGACGAGGATAGAAAGAAAGCACTAAAGGAGGAAGTTGACAGGTTGAAAGCAAACAATTTCATTAGGGACGCTTTTTACCCTGACTGGGTAGCCAATCCAGTGTTGGTCCCGAAGCCCAATGGGACGTGGAGAACCTGCATTGACTACTCGGACCTCAACAAGGCCTGCCCGAAAGACTGTTTTCCGCTGCCAAGAATTGACCAGCTCGTGGATGCCACGGCGGGGCATGGCCTGATGTCGTTCATGGATGCCTATTCTGGATATAAACAGATTCCCATGCATACCCCCGACCAAGAGCATACGAGTTTCATCACAGATAAAGGGCTCTACTGCTACAATGTCATGCCATTTGGACTCAAGAATGCTGGAGCCACGTACCAGCGGCTTGTAAACATGATGTTTTCAGAGCAAATAGGGAACAACATGGAAGTTTACGTTGATGACATGCTTGTAAAGTCTCAACTTAACAAGAACCATGTTGACGATCTCGAAGAGTGCTTTGGCATACTCAGGAAATACAACATGAAGCTAAATCCTATGAAGTGCACTTTTGGGGTATCTTCGGGAAAATTTCTAGGCTTTATTGTCAAATCTCGAGGGATCGAGGCTAATCCCGACAAAATAAAGGCCCTGATTGATATGCCTTCACCTCGGAAACATAAAGATGTCCAAAGCTTGACTGGGAGGATGGCCGCCCTGAGCAGATTCATCTCGAAGTCAACGGATCGTGGCCTTCCATTCTTCAACTTATTGAAAGGAAGTAAGAAGTTCGAATGGACAGAGGAGTGCGAGCTGGCCTTTCAGGAGCTCAAAAAGCACTTAGCCGAACCGCCCATCCTCTCGAAGCCTGAGACGGGAGAAGTATTGTTCCTCTACCTCTCAACCACCGAACACTCGATAAGCGCGGTGCTCGTTCGGGAGGAAGAGAGGGTGCAGAAACCCATCTATTACATCAGTAAAAGATTACTGGGGGCAGAGTCAAGATATCCATTGATGGAAAAGCTTGCCCTCAGCCTAATCCACTCATCTCGCAAACTCCGCCCCTACTTTCAGGCACATCCCATCCATGTACTGACAGATCAACCACTTAGGCAAGTCCTGTCTAAACCAGAGGCGTCAGGTCGGCTCCTTAAATGGGCTGTTTAGCTCGGACAGTTCAAGATCACTTACCATCCGAGAGCGACCATTAAGGCACAAGCCTTGGCAGACTTCATAGTGGAGTGCACTGGTATAGCCGACAACGAGGTAATAACCACGGCCCACGAGCTGTGGAAACTTTACGTCGACGACTCGTCAAATGAAAATGGAGCGGGGGCAGGAGTTATTCTGATCACTCCTGCAAGGAGCAAATTTCACTCTGCTTTAAGATTTGGCTTTAAAGCACCTAATAATGAAGCTGAGTACGGGGCTCTACTTGCGGGACTGCGAATAGCAAAAGAGCTCAAGGCCAAAGCTATACATTGCTACAGCGACTCCCAGCTCGTGGTTAATCAAATCTTGGGGGACTATCAGGCTCGTGGCACAAGAATGGCAGCTTATCTGGCGAAGGCAAAATCCGCATTAGAGTATTTCGAGTTTTACGCAATCGAACAGGTTCCCCGAGAACAAAACTCAAATGCAGATGCCTTAGCTCGGCTCGCCACTGCCGTCGAAAATGAAGAGCTAAATGTTATACCCGTAGAACACCTATCCGCACCCAGCATTACTGAGCCAGACGAGGAAGATGTGTGTATGATTGAAACAGAACCGGCCTGGATGAGTCCAATAGTTGAATATCTTGAAAATGGAACTCTTCCAAGAGATCGAAATCAAGCTCGAAGATTGATGTATCAACTTCCTCGTTACACCATTCTGGATGGAAGGTTATACAGAAGAGGGTATTCCATGCCGCTGCTTAGATGTGTAACCCCTCCCGAGGCTAAGAAGATCATTGAAGAAATTCATGAAGGGTTCTGCGGAGACCATACCAGGGGGCATAGCCTTTCCAAGAAGATAATACGCCAAGGACATTTATGGCCAACCATTAAAACGGACTCTTTCGAGTACATAAAAAAGTGCGACAAATGCCAGAGATTCGCCACGATACCCCGAGCTCCACCTTCTGAACTGACCATGTTGACATCCCCATGGCCTTTCGCGGTATGGGGCATCGACCTCATAGGCTCACTCCCAACTGGCAAAGGCGGAGTTAAATATGCTGTGGTCGCCGTTGATTACTTCACGAAATGGACGGAGGCTGAACCATTGGCGACCATAACTTCGAAGAAGATTCTTGATTTTGTGGTAAAGAACATCGTATGCCGATATGGAGTACCAAGAAAGATTGTATCTGATAACGGAACCCAGTTCGATTGCGACTTATTCACCAACTTTTGTAACAAGAACGGTATAATAAAGAGTTTTTCATTAGTGGCTCATCCTCAAGCGAACGGTCAGATCGAAGCCGTCAACAAAACTCTCAAGAGTTCTCTAAAGAAAAAGTTGGAGGAGGCAAAGGAACGTTGGCCCGAGGAATTACCTCAAGTCCTTTGGGGATATAGGACTACAGCTCGAACATCAACAGGACATACTCCGTTCTCTCTAGCGTACGGCTGCGAGGCGATGTTGCCCATCGAGGTTGAAATCCTGACGATCCGAACTCAGATTTACGATCAAAGTTCCAATCACACTCAGCTCGAAGAAACCCTAGACTTGATCGAAGAAAAAAGAGAAGAGGCTCAGCTGAGAAATGCTACTTACCAGCAACGAACCACGAGATATTTCAATAAGAGGGTTCGAGATCGAAAGTTCGGAGTGGGAGACCTGATTTTGAGACGAGTATTCTTGGCAACCCGAGATCCAGCAGCTGGGGTGCTCGGGCCGAACTGGGAAGGACCATACCAGATAGAATCAGTCATCCGACCTGGCGTATACAAACTTGCGAGATTAGATGGGAGCCTGATACCTCGAGCATGGAATGGCGAACACCTTAGACCATATTATCAATAGTGTAAAAAGTGTCGCCTGTAACCATGATTCTCTATCTGTATTTAGTTTATTTTTGAATTTCATCAAATAAAGGGTCTACTTTGTTTCACATGTAATTTATTTTTATTTTTGCAATCTCTCTTAATTTAATAACCTATGGTCACACTCATAGGATATTAAGGGGGCATCATTGGTATACATACCACCAGCTTAAAAAAAAATAAAAATAAAACATAAAGTATTTGGATATAACCAAATACGCGAGCTTAGATAGTTCGGACTTAACCGAGCGAGCTTAGATAGTTCGGACTTAACCGAGTTATCAAAAACATTAAGTATTTGGAAATAACCAAGTACACGGGCTTAGATAGTTCAGACATAACCGAACTACCAAAAACCTAAAACGTTTGGAGTTAACCAGATGTGCAAGCTTAAAAGGTTTGGAACAAACCAGCCAAATTATCGATCGATGATAAATGGGAGCCTAAACCCATCACGAAATATGTCGAGATCGAGGCTGGAACATCTTAAAGAAAAATAGTTTCGAACTCATAACCTCGGAGCTAAGATACTAAGGATGAGGAAAAGTGACTAAAAAGATAACCAAATCATTCATATTACATACCATATAAGTACTTTCGAGTTCATGGTTAAAGTAATATCCGACCTTGATAAGTAGCGAGGTCGGAAGCGGATAATTCGAATAAACTATGCATCGAATTTCGAGCCTCAATCCAAACTATGTTTGTATGCATAAATAAACATAACCGGTTCATCAATTATAAAAATGTGCAAAATATTTCGAGCCAAGAAATGTAAAGCATGTAAAAGAATAGTTAAAGAAATTGTATCAGCCCCATGGGCATAAATTACAAAAATTACAGAAGTAAGGGGACGCAGCCCCAATAACTGATCTCCCCGAGGTCAGATTCAGTGAAGAGGAGTCTCCTTGGCCTTCTCAGCATCAGTGGCACCGGACCCCTCAGGACGAATAGCATGACTATCCTCCTGAGCTCCCTCCGAAACGGTGCCCGGAGCAGCCTTTTCCTTCTCGAGCTGCTCAGCCTTCTCTTTCTCAAGCCGTTCAGCCTCTTCCTTCTCGAGCCGAGCATTCCATCGTTCAAGGAGCGGCGCCTCATGGGGACCCAAAAAGCTGGTGTCCAGCTCTTCGTTATAAGCCCACATCCGGTACATGGCTGAGTCGACCGCCGTTTCCTTCTTTTCTTTGTACTCGGCAGTAAGGCGTGCTTTGACATCCTCTATAAGGTCGAAGGTGGCGGTCTTGTCTTCCTCGAGCTTCTTATTGGTCTCCCGAAGCTGGATGTTATCTTTCTTTTGCTCCTCGAGTTCAGTTTTCAGCTTTCCGAGCTCCTTGGCCATTTCCTCACGCTCCTTAACCACTGCCTCGAGCTTAGTATTCGCCGCCTTCAGATCATCATTCGCTCTAAGGTGGAGGTCCCTCTCTTCTTGGGCATGAGTCCTGCTCGAATGGATCTCGTTGTTCAGCTCGTAATTGAGCTGGGCAGTGAAAGCAAGAGCCTGAAAAAAGGAAGAAACCACCATTAGCCTCGGGACAGTATGAATGTAAGCAAAAGGAATATAGAAGGATACTTACCGCGGCAGTGTGCTCGATACTCTTCTCGTACAGGACAGTGCAGTCTCGGGTGCCAGTTAGGCACTGCCACTGAGGAGCCTCGAAACTGCCGTAGCTCTGGCCGATCCGGGACATGACATCCGAAATCAGCGTAGATCCATGAGGTCCGGCAGCGTTATCCACCACATATGAGTCCATATGGGTGGAGATGGTTAGCTTCTGAGCTCGAGAAGCAGAAGGTCTCTTGGTGAGCTGAGCAGAAGACGTTTGACCCGCCACAGGAGGTTGGGATTCGACCACGGCAGGGACACCAGCCTGCGAGGCCGGTGCCACCGCAGAGACGACGGCCTGCGAGGATGGCATCGTCGTGGGGGTGTTAGTCTGGCCAGTCGACGCAGCAGCAGAGCTCGAAGCCGGCGGAGGAGGAGGAGGCGTTTTCCTAGATCTCTTGGAGCCTTTCCCCGGCTGGCTGGTTTTCAGTCCCCCTGTCCTGGGGCGTTTGCTCCTCTTGGCACCCGCATTGTCGATAAGGGCGTCGAGGTTGGAGTCCATATCGCCTGCACAAGTCAACACAGTAAGTCAGTAAAAGAGGTGTACAAGTTACTTCGGTATCACAGACATATAGAGTGATGGTAGAAAAAACCTAACTGGAACTTTCCCCCGAGCTTGAGCTTGGGGACCATGAAATTCCCCCGTCTTCAGAAGAGGCGGGGGGAGTGCCTTCCCTATAAGTTGGTGATAACCTCGAGAGGTCCCTATAGTCATTGGTCCCGTACTGCACCGCTATCCCATTCCACACCTCGTCCGTGGTGTACATGGTATCATATTTCCCGAGCCCACTATCGAACCTATGGACATAGTCGTCTACCCAATTCCATATGTAGAAGTGGTATCTATCATGTGGGCACGAGACTAACCTATTGGGTCTGTGTTTTAGCAAAGTGGGGGACCACATTCTCGAAGTTGGAAGGGTTTTACCTTCATCTGAGTCCGAGCTCGAGGCTTCGTCGTTGGCTTCGTTCCCAGATTACGGACTCCTCAAGCGAACTGGGAGAGGTGCCCTCTTTTCTCTCCTCGGAAGAAGGGTGTTTGTGGGCTGTGGCACCTCCTCCCAACGTTCGTATTTTTTATTAGACCAGTCAGAGGTTGACTGACCTTCTCCCAACAACCCACAGGCTCGGAGCTGGTCCTCATGAAGAAGATACGAGAGAGACCTCCTGCCATAAGGAAGTCCGAGCAAGGCCTCTTTGTGTTCCCTCATTGTCTTGGAGGGGTAGGGACGCTGAAAATTAGCTGAAAGGCGAAGCACATTTCAGCTAAGTATGGTCTTAAGGGCTAAAACTCCGAGCTCAAAAAAATAAAAGTAGCAAGAATACTTATGAATCCGCCTGAAAGAACGATGTCGAGACGGGGACAGACCGTCTGTCCAGAAAAAAGCCTTTTTGGAGTCAAGAGGGTGGTTGGGAAGATCTTCAAAAATCTTCGTCTCCTTAGGGTAGCTTGAGAGATAGTAGAAACCATCCCCTCCTCGAGCTCGGGAGGGGTTACTTTTCAAACAAAAGAGATATAAAATATCTTGAGGCGAGGGTCCTTTCCACTGCAGCTCGTGGAACAAGGATCTCAGGGCAGACAACACCCTGTATGAATTGGTGTTGAGTTGGAATGGAGCCAACCCAACAAAATCAGTGAAGTCTCTGAAAAAGGACTTCAAAGGCAGCAGAGCTCCCACCCTTATATGTTCCTGGCTCCAGGCCGCGTATTTCACACTGGCATCGCGACCCCCAGGGGCGAAACATCTCCGTTCGTGACTAGCCGGAGCTCGACACTTTAGGGTGTCTAACGAACTAAGGCCATGGAGGGCCAAGATGTCAGTTATTTGGTCGGTGGTGGTAACCGAGCTCTGGTAGAACTCAGCTTCGAACATCTCCCTCCTAGGCTGCGAAGACGAAGGCTCCGCCATTAAAGAAAATTGGAGTTCCCCCGGATGATATGCAACCGTGACTTTTAACGCAGGGTCGAGGGGGATTGGCCTAGGTCCTGGGTTGGGCTCCGGATAGATGGCCTCCCGAAGGACTCTTCTCTTCTTTTCGATGACCTCGTCTATCTGACGGCGATAGTGGGCTCGAATGTCCTCTTGCTCGCGAGCATGCTCGTATTCTTTTATCCGACGCTGATTCCGGGAAAACAACGATTCTGGGCTCGGAGATTTGGGTTCGTAAGGGATGGCTCGCAATGACCCCCACCGTCTTTCCAGATTCTGTGACATCTAACGAGAAAGAAAAAATGGTGAGGGCCATGCATGCAAGAATCACGAGCTTGATGGTATGAGCTCGGGGATTTGGGAACAAGAAATTAAATATTGAGACCCTTACTAAAGAGTCAGAACGTGTGTTCCACGGGAGAGAAAAGGAGCGTGGAAGATTTTTTGAAAATCCCGAAATTCAAGGGAAAGAAAGGTGGCGGTTAGCCAGGAAGGGCATTCTCGATTTTCGTGCATTTGTCAAGGACAAGGGTTTTTACCCGAAAACTTAGTGGACAAGAAACATGGCCTAAAATTTTCAAAACCCAGAAAATTGAAACTTTGCTCAAACGTTAAAACTGGACATAAACCAGTGATGTGAAATCCAGCAGGGAAAGTCTAGGAAACCTGAAAGCCTATCGAAATGAAACCCCCTATCTTATTATGCTAAGAATGTAAACTAGCATACACATCAAAAACAGTATAAAAGAAACTGAAAACAACAGAAATGGCATACTTACACAGTGATGGTGATTGCAGAGAAATCGTCGACTGAAGAAGAGGTTGCAAGAAAGAACTCACTGACTCGAACAGACCAGGATTTCTTTGTTTCTTGGGTCGAGAAAACATGCACAGGACAGAAGCTTCTTAGGAGAGTCTGGTTTTCTGGTTGTTTTTCTTTTCTTGCTTACGATGAACAAACGTGAAGAAGAAGATGAAGAGGGAGGGTCTCGTATATATAGGTGGAAAAGTGGAATTAATCAGGAGCGTCGAGTGAAATGCTCACTAGATCGAACGGATGGGGATCAATGACAAGAAGGCGCCGAAAAGTTGTCAAATGGACGATCGTGGGCGTGTTCCCAAGGTACTCAAGTGCCTAAAGTGAGCAATACCTGGCTGACGCGTGTCTATTTTTAAGAGTGTGACGGTATGGTTCCCAGAAGAAGTAGTTCAAAAGTTTCCTTCTCTTAGGATGCGAACAAATACTTTTGAGGGGGCAAGATGTTATACCCAGATTTCGAGCCATAGTAAATATGACCTCGAAAGCTGAGTTCGCATTAAATGGTCTCGTGAGGGTTAGGGTATGCTCTACGATTGTAAATTGAGCCTGCAGAGTATGATACATGACCTCGAATGTAGTGACCTCGAAATGATCTTGATCTCGAAAGGTAGCTCTGAGAGCCCCTCATCTTCAGGAACAACTTCGGAGCAGGGATCTTGAGCTCGATGTACTATCTCGAAAGCAATGTTAGCTCGGGAGATGTCAGTGGCTCGCACAATGAAGTGATACCTGAGATGCTGAAGCCTTGGAGATACGCTATGACCACCTTGAATATCTACAAATATTGTAAACATGAGATGTAATCCTCATTTATTGGTGTAAATCCCCAAGAATCGTGGGATATTATTTAGTCAGTTATGCGTTTCCTGGTCTTCAGGGACGTTTCCTTTTTTATCTGATTAAAGGCATTTAAAGCCATTTATTTTATTCACAAAAGAGTAACTACCCAAAATATGTGGGATAGTATTCTGCATCCTTCTCTATAAATAGAGAAGCCATGCACCATTGTAATGGACCGAAATTCTGATCTTTGAGAGAAAACTCTGGAGAATTCATGCTAAAGAGTTTTTCAGAGATAATCTTAAGATTAATAACAGAGACTCGTGGACTAGGCAGATTTAACTGCTGAACCACGTAAAAAATCGTGTGTTTGATTTGTTTGTTCCGTTTGGCCATCGTCATCCATTGTTTTTGTGCTCTTCTTTTATCTGTTGACGAAAAACAGCGTCAACAGAAGACATAAAAAGAAATAAAAGTTTCTATTCATAACAAATCCTAATAAGAAAATATCCACACAAAAATTAAAACATAATAAAATAGAAATATTATAGTAAGACCTAAAGAAACTCATAGAAACATTAAATTTAAAACAAAATAAAAAAACACTTGAAGCATTTTACAGATTGTCATTCTTCTTTGTTATCTTCTTCTCCTTCTCCTTCAAATATTTCTCCCACACCTAGTTATTTTTCCTCTTTGCATCAAAATAGTTGGTCATTGATCCATGCAGAGTTCGCATCGCAAAGGCGCATCTTGTCTTCTCTCGAACAAATTCATCCATGTTGTTCTTCAATTCAAGTAGACGAATGAAATTTTCATCAAATTTTTGGAACATAATATCGAAATATATTCCATTTGGATTGTACTCTAGTTGAACATCAAGTGGATTCACATATTTCTCATCACTGCTAAGCTTCTCAATCCTGATATTCTTCAATTAAGACTTTATGCCATAGTCAAACTTCTCAACCTTGATCTTCTTTAATGGAGAATCTACACCATCATCTTTGGAATGAAAGGGTGAAGGGCTATCTTCATTCTTTTAATAGGTTGAATATGATATGTTTATGATAACCATGGTAGTTGAATGTGTGTAAAACTTGATTTTTTTTTTTTAAAATAGCACAATCATTTAGGGTATATGGTATTATATTTATAGTGTATGTTATGAAGAAACAATGCAAACTTTCACATTCTTAATAAAATATTTTGGATTCCTTTAAAATAAATAATAAAATATTATTGAAAGAATAAATAATTAATACATGCTAACTTCCCAATGTAATCACTAATCATGCATTCACATTAATTAAATATTATTATTATTTTATAGAAAACACCCATTAATTTCGACAACATATTTTTTAATAACAAATTTCACAAATTAAATGCATGTAACAAAAAACAAAAATAATTCAAAAACCGAAAAAATAAATAACAATATTAAATTATGTCATTTAATACAAGAACCACATTTTTTTTTTGAATGAAATAGAAACTTCATTAGATAGATAATTCACTTAATACAATAGAAATCAAGTCAGAGGGAGCATTGCTCACTCTATCGATGCGACCTGAACTGAAATAAGACTGTCTACTCAAACAATGGGCAGCTTTGTTAGCAGATCGTTTAACAAAATTCAAAGACAAATTTGTTAAACCAGCCAATAGTTCCTTGCAATCGATAATTAATCAATCTGAAAGGAAGATGTCATCTGTACAGAACTCCTAATCGCTTGCACAACATTTAAGCAATTGATTTCTAATACTATCCTTTCCCAACTTTGGGTCTTTATCCAGCTTAGCGCCTCTTTGATGCCCAAAGCTTTAGCCACTTCAAGTTGCACCCGAGCCTCTTTAATGTCAAAAACAGCAGCAATAAATTCCCCCTTATGATTTCTAGCTAAGCAACCAAAACCAAACTTACCATAATCATAAAAAATGTGTAACGACCCAACTATTCTAGACTTTGGACCATTAATGACTACTATACTAATCTTAAGAAAACGTACATATGAAATAACCATAACTTTATTTAAAAACTGTAAAGTAAAGGTTAAATACATAAAAATTCATTTAGGATATGGGATCCCATTGTTTTGAAAACAAAACATAACTTAAATAAATTTGTTACAAAATTAAGTGCGGGAAAAAATAATACATAGAAATCATAACTAAAATACTTAAAAACTTTATCCTCGAATCGAACGCGCAATCCACCAATTCCATCCTGCCTCAATACACATCCTCAAGCTGCCAAGAATCCTTCCGCCGCCATAACTATTTTCCTGCACATATAAACATAAATGAATGAGCCTAATGCTCAGCAAGGAAAAACTACTAAACACATAAACATACACATAAAATCATGTCATAACATATGCTAAAAACATATCATAACATATACTATATAAGACTATACTAATAATGGCCATTATGACATGTGATAAACCATCTATGTCTCCTGTCTAACATTTGAGGTAGGTTAGATCACATGTAGTGTATGATAACCCATCTACGTCCCCTGTCTAATATTTGAGGTAGGGTAAATCATAACATAACATATAAAAACATAAACTTATCATAACATACTAAACATAACATAACATAAAAGCATAACATATCATACAAACATACAAGATCTAGCCTATTTTCCTTACCAAAATACCGGGATGATGAGAACAAGGTCAGGATTTTGGAACACTCCTAAAAACCATTAATAGAGATGTGAGTTTTCTAAAAGAAAGAGATGAAGAGGAATGAACTAAACCATCGAGAAGATACATACCAACAAGAAATCTCAAGTTTGAAGAACTTAGATGCCTAACCAAGAATAGAGAAGATTGGGTTAGGAATTGAGTAGAGAAAAGCTATAAGAATTAATGAAACAATACAGAAAAGGAACTAAGAATAGGAATACCTTTGAAATTGCTATGACCGAACTACACCTCGAAACCGAAATACACTCTATGAACCTTACTTCCCAAGTGTCTAATAAGCTTAGAATGACAAAGCTTATAATCACCAATCCAAGTGTTTACACTCTCACAATAACCTAGCAACTTGTAGCCTCTGAACTTAGCTTGATGAATGAATGAAAAAATGCTTGATGCTAGGTCCTATTTATAGAGTTCTAGGAATAAAAATCTTCTAATTATAATCCAAATTTAAATTCAAATTTAAAATAGAATCCTAAGGAATAAAAATCTTCAAACTTTCTAAATCCCGTAACTCTAAACTAACTTATAGTAAAATCAACATATCTAGAGATGTAGAACTCCGATTTAAAATATCTTTATACCGTTAGAAAGATAATTAAATTATCTATAACTTTTTAGAAATACTACTTTTCGAAATTCATAACCTAACTAGGTCAAAAATAGGTCGGAAGTTACAGTACCCTAAAGTTACGAAAAAAAAAAGATCTATTTAATTATCTAAATAACCTAATCCACAAATAAATAAAATTGTGAGTCTAAATATCTAAATAAATATCATGCTCCTGACAGATTTTGATGAATACTAAGTCTTATATTTCCCTTATTTTATCATTAAAATAATAATTGCTTAATAATCTTGCATATGACAAGTGTCATAATCCTATTGGCTCTATCTAAACCTTAGGTTATAATAATCATCATATTAATAACCAACAATATTAATCAAACCTTATGTTATAATTAATATTCTTAAACTATAGGTTAAACTTATAAAATCCATAACTATTTCTAGGAGTTTCCAACTAAATCCCGGCTTGAACCAAAATCCACAGTAATGAACATACTATAACTAATAGTAGCTATTACTATTACTACTATTATCTAACTAGCTAAGTAAATTCTGGGTCTCTACAAAATGGCAGCGTCTACATTTAGCTTGATTGTTCCTTCCCTTGGATTAACCCACTGCTCATATCCTTCATCATGCCACACGGACCCAGCTAGAGAATCCCTTAGCCTTGATTGAGCAAACTTCCATTGATCAAGCATACTTCTTGCCGATACTACCACTTTTAGTGTTGTTACATCCTTTTGTTTCCACACTAAGTTATTCTTGGCTCTCCATATAGCCCAACAAACCACCACCAATTCCTCCACAACCTCCTTGCTCTCCTTGCCAAACGCAGCAGCCAGCCAGACATCAAACACAGTAGAAGAAACTAAACCACGCCCAACTGCCGAAATTACCCAACATGATCTAGCAAAATCACAAGAAACCAGACAATGCAGGACTGTCTCAGGCGCCTTTGAACACAAAGAACACATGATGTCTACATTTACATGCCTACTGTGAAGTTGAACTCTAGTTGGAAGACAAGAAGACGCTGCATGCCAGAGAAGATCCTTGACCTGAATTATCAGTCATTACCCATGTATCCTTTATCAATTGCAGATGCTTATAAGCGCTTCTGACTGAATACAGGCCCGACTGCTCCTTGATCCAATACCAATGATCAGAAGAGCTAGTAGAACTAAGATGAATATTCCTAATCAACTCTTTATCTCGCACCTCAAAAAAACTCCAATAATCTCCCTATCCCATTCTCTCATTCCAGTTGTCAGCAAACTAGCCACCAAGATGTTTTCCAAAGCTGGATGTCTAGATATCACTTAAGGATTTTCATCATTAGGCAACCATGGTTCATGTAAGATCCCCACACTTGAACCAGACCCTATACTCCACTTCACCCCTCCCTTAACTAAACTTTGAGCTTCCCAAATACTTCTCCAGATAAAACTGGGATTATATCCCAATTTGGCATTTAAGAACGAACTAGTTGGATAGTATCTAGCTTTGAAAACCTTGGCTACTAACGACTGCTCTTTAGTCAACAATCTCCACCCCTGCTTTCCCAACAAAGCTAAGTCGAAATCTCTCAAGCTCCTAAACCCCATGCCCCCATTTACCTTGTGCTTGCACATCTTCTCCCAACTTAACCAAATAATCCCTCTTCCCTGAGACGAAGAATTGCGCCACCAAAACTTACCCATCATCCTTTCCAAATCCTAACACTTTCTTAATTTAAAGAATAAATAAGTAATATGTTGTTACTTCCCAAATGTAATCAGTATTCATGAAGCCACATTTAATTTAATATTATATTTTAAAATCATTTATCCATTAATTTCGGCAACTACCCATTTTTATAATTTAATATTATATTTTTAATAAAAATCACCCATTAATTTCAGCCACTATAATTTTAATTGCAAATTTGACCAATTAAATGCATTTTATAAATAAATAGAAAATAACAATAATAATTTAAGCCATTTAATACAACTACCACAATTTTTTGATTTAATGAATTGAAAAAAATGAAATTAAATACAAATTTGATAAGGTAAAACTCTATAATTTTATTATTGGTAGATATTTACAAATTTAATTAATTCTTATCATAAACTCAAAAAAATTCAAGAATTCAATAAAGCAACCAAATTATAGTATTGATTTGATTTTATTAATAATGAAAATTATTTTGATCATAAAGCGAAATTAAAATAAAAAAAAACCTTAATTGAAACTTTTAAAATTAAAATTTGTTTGTTGTTTCAAAATAAAAATATATATATTTGTATATTAGGGACATTATATTAGCACTCCAATAATATATAAAGACACCCCATTAATTAAACAAAAATTTAATTTTATATTCATTTCTAACAGATTTTCTCAATATTTTTTATTGACATTCTTTAATTTCTTTTTTTGTTAATTTCAAAAAAATTATTTTATATTATTTTCATCATTATTTTTAAAAAATAATGTCTTTTTTTTAAGAAAAAGGTCTCTTATTTTAACAAGTTTTTTTTATATATTTTTAGTTTTAATTTAATTTTATTTAAATATTTAAGAAAATATATTATTTATATGTATTATTTAAAATATGAAAAAGAAAAAAATTAGAAAAATGTAAGCACAAGTTGAAAAAAAATATAATGTATTGTATATTATTACATGTAGTATAGGTTATCTCGGTGACTAGTTAATGTTGTAACGACTCATTATGTAATAATTAGGTCTGCTTAGTGCAATGTTATGTAGTAATTTTTTTTTGGGATCGGATCCCCTTCTAAATTCACTGCTCTATCTTACTCAGCATGACAAATATCTAAGACTCTACCGGTAGATTAGTTCACTAGGGTACGTTGGAACGGTTCATTATGTCATAATTAGGTCTGCTTAGTGCAATGTTATCTAGTAATAATTTTTAGGGATTGGATCCCCTTCTAAACTCACTACTATATCTTAGTGCAATGTTGTCTAGTAATATTTTTCCGGGATCGGATCCCTTTCTAAATTCAATATTATGTCTTACTCTCTAGGACAATTATCTGAGACTATAGCAGTAGTACTGGTTGACTAAGGTACATTGGAACGGTTCATTATGTCATAATTTGGTATGCTTAGTGCAATGTTATCTAGTAATATTAGCTCAGGATTGGATCCTATTCTAAAGTCTCTATTGTATCAACTGAAAACCTATTGTACAACTTATCTGAGACTTTGCAATACTATTTCTGCTCTAGGTGAATAGGAACGTGAGAAATTTTCCTTATGTCATGATTAGGTATGCTTGGTGCAATGTTATTTAGTAATTAATATTTTTAGTAATAAACGATTGGGATTGGATAACCTTCTATAGTCACAACTTTGTATTACTCTATAGGACAACTATTTGAGACTCTAGCAGTAGTATTGGTTATCATGGTGACTAGGGTAGGTTGAAACAATTTTCTAGGTCATAATTAGGTCTCCTTAGTACAATGTTATCTAGTAATATTTTTTTGGGATCGAACCCCCTTCTAAATTCACTACTATGTCTTACTCTCTAGGACAACTATCTGGGACTCTAGCAGTAGCACTGGTCGACTAAGGTACATTGGAACGGTTCATTATGTCATAATTTGGTATGTTTAGTGCAATGTTATCTAGTAATATTAGCTCGGGATTGGATCCCCTTCTAAAGTCTCTATTGTATCAACTGAAAACCTATTGTACAACTATCCGAGACTTTGCGATTCTATTTCTGTTCTAGGTGAATAGGAGCGTGAGAAATTTTCCTTATGTCATGATTAGGTATGCTTGGTGCAATGTTATTTAGTAATGAAGATCTTTAGTAATAAACGATCGGGATTGGATAACCTTTTAAAGTCACAACTTTGTATTACTCTATAGGATAACTATTTGAGACTCTAGCAGTAGTATTGGTTATCATGGTGACTAGGGAAGGTTGGCACAGTTTTCTAGGTCATAATTCGGTCTCCTTAGTACAATGTTATCTAGTAATATTTTTTCGGGATTGAACCCCCTTCTAAATTTACTACTATGTCTTACTCTCTAGGACAACTATCTGAGACTCTAGCGGTAGTATTTGTTGACTAGGGTACGTTGAAACAGTTCATTTTGTCATAATTAGGTATGCTTAGTGCAATGTTATCAAGTAATATTAGCTCAGACTGGATCCCCTTCTAAAGTCTCTATTGTATCAACTCAAAACTATTGTACAACTATCCTAGACTCTGTGATACTATTTGTGTTTCTTGGTGAATAGGGACGTGAGAACTTTTCCTTATGTCATGATTAAGTATGCTTGGTGCAATGTTATTTAGTAATTAAGATATTTAGTAATATAAGATTGGGATTGGATCACCTTCTAAAGTCACAACTCTGTATTACTCTATAGGATAACTATTTGAGACTCTAGCGATAGTATTGGTTATCACGGTGACTAGGTGTAACGACCCAACTATCTATGAGACTTAGGTCATTAAATCTCCTAGACATAACCACAACTTTGGAGAAAACATTCATAAGAAAATTCATAACTTTATTGAAAACTTTAAAAATAATATTTGTAATACATAGATGAGCTCATTGTTTTAAAATAAAACATAACCTTAAATAAAATATTTTACAAAGCTAAATGCGGAAAATACATAAAACGTAATTTAAAGAGACTAAAAATAACGTTGTCCTCGAATCAACACGCAGCTCATCCATTCCATTCATCTCAACACACACACCAAGCTTCTAGAAATCCTTCCGCCTTTGTATCTATTTCCCTGCATCACACTAAAAAGAAAAAGGAATGAGCCTAATGCCCAGCAAGGAAAAAATACTAACAACATAAACATATACATAAAGTTATATCATAAACATATACTATAAACATATCATAAACATATACTATAAACATATGTCATATACTACTACAATGGCCATCATACTACTTGGGGCTTGTTTAACTAAGCAAGTCATATGCCCAATAGATTTGTTGGGCTTGCTAGCCAAGCAAGTCATATGCCCATAAATTATTGGGGCTTGCTAGCTAGACAAGTCATATGCCCAAGGTCTATAAAAATACTATACATAATGTTGACATAAGATAACATAACATAAGATAGCATAACATATCATATAAACATACAAGATCTATCATATTTTCCTTATCAAAACCGAGATATGAGAACAAATGCGAGACTTGGAACAATCCTAAAACCAGCAATAGAATAGTGAGTATTTCTAAAGGAAAGAGATAAAAAGAATAGAACTAAACCACCAAGAGAAAACTTACCGAAAAGACACCTTAAGTTCAAATAACTTAAAAACCTAACCACAAAATCATATCAAAAGTTAGAACCTGAATGAAAACTAAAGAAACTAAGGAATCAAACAGGATTGAACTTAAGAATAAGAGTACCTTAGTTGACCTTGTGGATTGGCCTAACTCCAATACCGAAACACTTTAATCCTCACTTCCCAAGTGTTTGATAAAGCTTAAGAATGGTAAAGCTTTTTCCCAACCCAAGTGTTTATCACTCCTATAGTCTCACTAGCACCTTGGAGTCTGATCACATCTGAAGAGTAAGTGAAAGGGCTGGGTACTAGGTCCTATTTATAGAGGTAAGGAGTGAAACTAACCCCATTTTGATTTGAATAAACATAATGAAAATAATTGAATTTTCGTCAATCAGAGGCTGAAGACTCGGTCAAAACTAACAGAGGTAGGCCTAAGAGTCAAAGTTGGTTTTTAAAAATAAAAAATAAAAATAAAAAATAAATAAATATAGGCGATATATCGCCCCTATGTGGCGATATATCGGCTACCCCCTAGTTCCGAGTCTCCGTTCGTACGATCGTGCAACGTCAACGTGTTTTCCGTATTCATCGTCAGGCGATATATCAGCTCTAATGCTGCGATATCGACATACGTGATTATTTTAAATACGTAATTGTACTTTTTCAGCATATTTAAGGTTGGATAACTACTTTGACTAAGTCAAATTACGACCCTAACAGTTTCTGGTGAAGACTAAGTCTTATATTTCCTTATTTTATCAGTAAAATAATAATTCCTTAATAATCATGCTTATGACAAGTGTCATATTCTTATTGGCTCAATCTAAACCTTAGGTTATAATAAATATCATATTTATAACTAGCAATATTAATTAAACCTTATATTATAATTAATATTCTTAAACTATCGGTTAAACTTATAAAATCCATAACTATTGCTAGGAGTTTCCAACTAAGTCCCGGTTTGAACCAAAATCCACGAAATCTAAAATACTACAACTACTACTAGCTAACTAACTAAGTAAACATTCTGAGACTCTACACTAGTGAAGGTTGGAATGGTTATTGTAACGCCCCAAACTCCAGGGACCGTTACGGTGTGCCTTGTAAACAGTGCTAAACTCGCTAACCGAGTCATTTGGCCAAAATCGTGAACTAAGTACGATTAGCGGTTTAGGGATTAAACATTTTGGTTAAGAGGTAACGTTTCACTAGAACGTTTAGCATATACATTGGGATCCCGAAAATAAAGTTTCAGAGTTTATTACAGAAAATATTTACAACAGGCCGTTCTAAGCGGCAAAACAGGGTTCAACCCTAGTTCCACTTTAAACCTCGGCCGTGGCGGACGAGCAGCTGCATATGTACACGTCATCACCTAAGCTCTCCAACTCAAGGGTGGTCCAGCCTCCTCTTGCCTTTACCTGCACCACGTAGCACTCGTGAGCCGAAGCCCAGCAAGAAAACACAATATAACATGATATAATATCAACTATAACCATAGTAACCATTTGGAACCAATGGTCCATCCAGATAGGTGACAATAGCCAAAAGTCACATTAGTGAGCATCGCTCCCTCTAGCCATGTGACGATAAGGTCACCAAGGCTTATCTGATAAATGATCCTTTCATAAGTTTGTTACTCTTCAACAGCCTCAATGGCTGATATATATCTCTTAAGGTAAAAAGACCTAAATACCCTTAGGTCTAAAATAAAACCTTAATAGCCACCAAGGGCAAAACCGTCCTTTTGCACCTATTTCATTAATCACATTTAACACCCTCCAATTCCCGCTATTCTCAATAACCTCAAACACCAATAATCCATATCCCATTACCCTTTAATTCCCGGTAATGCTCTAATCATTAAATTCACCCCGAGACTCACCCCGAGCCCCGAACTTATACCCGTTATGACTAGACCGAACTCTCACATCTCATGATCGTCTCATGTCGACTAGCTCGAACAAATCCACCTTATAATGTGGCTATATTAATTAATCACAATCATGCACCCAAATTATGCAATTACGCCCACATCGGCCAAATTACCAGAATACCCTCACAATAATAAATTCTCCCATATGCATGCATCCACCATCATATAATAATATAATTCACGTAAACATGCATATATTCATTAAATACTATAATAAATCAATTATGGCCCTCCCGGCCTCCTAATCAAGGTCCTAAACCTTATTAGGAAATTTGGGGCATTACAGTTATCTAGGTCATAATTAGGTCTGCTTAGTGCAATGTTATCTAGTAATATTTTTTCGGGATTGGATCCCCTTCTGAATTCACTACTATGCCTTACTCTCTAGGGCAACCATCTGAGACTGTTGCGGTAGTATTTTTTGACTAATGTACGTTGGAACGGTTCATTATGCCATAATTAGGTATGCTTAGTGCAATGTTATCTAGTAATATTAGCTTGGGACCAGAATCCCTCTCAAATCTTTATTATATCCCCATAACAGTAAGGAGTACATAGTTCCTTAATGGCGGATCGGCTTCTGCAACATTACCCATATTTGCATTGTTAAAAACATTATTTACGTTCTTAGCCATGGTGAAATCCAACATTTCCTTTATCTTTCGATTTTTTTTTTGCACGTTCTCTCAATTTCAAGATCTATTGGTATGATTTTCTTTTGTCTACTTCCTCGCACATACCAACAATTCCTGAAACACAATACAACCTTGATCCGAATAAATATGAAACAATAAAAATAAAAAAACCAAATTAGAAAAAACAACAATTAACTTTGATATTGGAAATTAAGTCCACGGCAACGGTGCCAAAAACTTGATCGCGAAAATATATATACGCAAGTGCACGTAATCGATTCAAGTAATATATATGATAAGTAGAGTATCGTTCCTACGAAGACTATCTTCCATGTACCACTAATTGTTCTTTAAATTTCTATTTGGCAATCAAAATTTAGATTAATTTAATTTTAAAATTTTAAAAGAAAACTAAGAACAAGATTCACTAATAAGAAGATTTAAATCACTATTAAAAAGACATAGGGTGTTAATTTCATCAACTTTTCATTCTACTAATTTTATTAATCAATTCTAAATTTCTTTCTTCCTATTCTAATAGCAAGTTAACGTAATTCGATTCCTATTCTTTTTCAAGATATAAGATCTCAACCTATATGCAGGTTTTCTACATCTTTGTGATAAACTTAAACATATATAAGGCATTAAGCATGGAAACCTAATTACTACACAAGCCAAACAGGTACTTTCGTCCAATATGCAACCTATATCTATATAATGATAGCACATTCAATTTTCATCTTTCGAATTTTGAGTCAAAATCATGAAATCAAGAAAATATTGAACAAGTATTTACTAGCATCAAATACACATTATATAGATTAGAATAGAGAAGAAAAATCAAAAGAACATCATAATTAAATTAAATAGAAATCCAAGTGACTACATTAAATCCTAGATAAAATTGTTTAGTTCATATCAGACATGACTAAATCAACAAAATAATAATTCAAAAACATAAGATTCACAAGCTTAAAGAAGAAAGAAAAACATAAAAATGCAGAATCACTAGCCTAAGTATTAAAATTAGTCTCTAAAAACGTAATTAAAAACTAGCATAATCACTTAATTAAACCCTAAATATGAATTTACAGTAAAAAAAACTACAATAGCTGTATTTTTCATATGCGGATCGCAACTTGGCCTTCTTTGAGTCGCGGACCGTGTCTATTTTGGAGCCTTTCTAATTCCGTGTAAATTCTCAGGCGCCGAGACTTATGCATCATCAAGTCGCGGCCCGTGTCCAATTTTTCCCTTAGCTGAGCCTCTGACTTCGCCTTAAGTCACAACTTGTAAGCCCAAGTCGCGGCTCTAATTCCATTTTTTTCTCAAATTACTACTTTCAACTCGACTCTTCATCCAAAATTGACTTTCAATTATCCTTAACATCATTTTGATTCCAACAACCGCCAAAATCATCGTTTTTCCACCAATTTCACTTTTTTTTTACGTTTTTCTCGTGATTCTCCGCACCAACCTACAACAAATACAATCAATCAAGTTAAGGAAGAACACCATTTTCATGTACTTGGAAAATGGCCTCAAGCATAACTCAATATGGAGCTTTCAGAAGGCTTTTTTGATGTTGAATCAGGCGACTATGATGGGGAAATAGATGTTGTCCAGTTAATTAAAAATAACAACGATTCACCAACAATATGTAAGAATTCGAATGAATATTATAAGGAGCTTGAACGAAACGATGATGGCCAGGTAGATAACATCCCTTCTTCTGCCAAAACCTTTCCAAACTCGAAGGGTTTCTACAACATTCTAATGAAAGCAAAAGACTTGCGTAGAAGAACTAAAGATATGCATGATTGTCTCGATAAAGCATTAAAATTTGAAACTCGCATCAAACTTTTGGATTTGGAAGATGCTATGAATAATCTTATTGGTGCAATTTGTGATGCACAATAAGTGTTATTTTTATCTATTTATTTAAGGTATCTCGTGGTTTTTTTTTTTTTTTTTTTTGTATTAAGAATTATATGAAAGCTATTTATATTTTATGTTTACAAGGATCATATGAATGTTGTAAATTAAACCATTATATAATAAAAAGTAAAATTTCATTAGTTCAATCAAACATAAAAATAAAAATCTACAAAGTACAATAGCCAATAGACAAACAAACACTTTTCTTACGCTCTCTTCAACTTTTCCATGATTCTCAAAATCACATTGACAACTCTACAAAATAGAGTTATTTTACCACTTTTTATGTGCTAATTGTTGCTTAATTCTTGAGTTTTTAATTGATTTATGAAGTTTTAAAGTAATTTTGAATTTATTAGGCTTATTTTAATTTTATAGATTTTTGTGTGTTTTTATAGTTATTTTGTTGTAAGATATTGTAGTTAAGTATTTGAATTATTGTTGTCTAGTTTGAGGTAAATAAATGTTGTATTATTAAAATTAAATGTTAAAAATAAATTAAATTCTAATTAATATTTTCAAAGAATTAAATTGATTTATTTTATAGTTGAAAATATTTTATTATGATTTAGTTTATATTTACTTTGTAGGGAAAATAATGAATTTTTGCTCTTGAGGAGAAAGAAAAATGAAGAAAATGTGACATTTTCAAGGAAAGTTGGAATTTTTCTCCTTGGGCCCACGCCAGGCCCATGCCCAGAAGCCACCCCAGCTGCTCCACTGCCTCCTGCGCCTATCTCCACCAAAGCACCCCAGGCCCACGTTCAGTTGCTGCCTCCCCAGCTCACGCCCAGCCGTGCTCAGCAACTGCCTCTTGATGCACCCAACGACGCCAGCTGTCCACTTGCCAACCTGAAGCTCCCCACAGCAGCCAACTTAAGCAGCTAGCCCGAGCCCATTCCAGCCGCCTGGCCCAAACCACCTCACTAGGCCCAATCCGGCTCTCTCCTAGCCGCATGCCACCTGAACCTTCCCAGCCCACCACGCCAGACCGAGCTGCCAACACCCATCTGCCAACCTTGAGCCCAACAATGTACCCTTGTCCCATTTGCCAAAAATGCCACATTTTTTACCCAACTTTTCTACACATTTTACCCTAAAACATCATCATTACACCCTATTATTTACCCTTATTTGCCATATTATCATTAATTTAATCAATTTAATTAATTTAAATTGATTATTTTAATACTCATTTTTTGGTTGTAAATAAGGGATTTGGGTGTGCATTTTGGAAGAGGGGTTACCATACCATAATTTCTACACATTCAAAACCTCTCAATTCTCTTCATCTTTTTGGTTATTTTTCTATGTGTTTTTAGAGGAAAAATTTGGGGGTTTCTCCTCCAAATTTTCCTATTTATGTTTGTAATTTCTATTCTAGTTATGAGTTTCTAATCTTTTTAAGATTATTAAGGTGATGATGAAACAATATGTAACTAGATAGTATTTATTTTGTATGTTGATTTCCCATTTTGTGCAACAAAGTTTATAGAATTTTCTTCTTCAAATATCTTCTTTCATCTTAAATATCATGTATTTTGAATTGTTAGCATATATTTACACTTTGTTCTTCATTAGTGCAAAAACATAATATTCTTTGTGTAAGATGTGTCATTAAATTGTACACATCTATGCTTAGAACAAAAATATTATGTTTTGCCTTATAAATAATGTTCATTGATTTATTTGTTATTTCATTAGATTGATTTACACTAAATGCTTTGAAATTATAATTTTGAAAAGTGAAGAAAAATCTTATCTTTTTAGAAGTAATTTGTGCTTAAAATTATAAATCTATTTGGAAAATGATAGTTTGATTTAAATAACTTTCACTAAAACTTGGGAATCAATGTACTTTTAAATATTGTTGAACTTATATTTTGTAGATTCTATTATCTTAATAATCTTATTTTACCATCTTGTTTATAATTATTAATTTAGTAATAAATATTGTCTTTAATTTCTATATTATTGTCTTTTATTTTATTTTCATCATTCAAAAATCTCTTCAATCTTTGGAGCTAGGTTAGAATTTATTAATTTTGGTTTAAAATAGTTATCTTTTCAATTTTAGACAACTCCTTCGGGTTCGATCTTGTGCTTACACGAACACTATATTCCATATACGATTCGTGCGCTTGCGAGTATAAATATTTAAAACATACCCGTTTTGGGTCCATCACACATCCATATTTTTCAAGTGCTCATCAACTTTTGTTTGTTCCTCTTCGAATAGTTTCTCCATTTTCTCAAATAATGCTTCGTGATTGTCGGATCCAATACTCACTCGAAGACAATCAATCTAATATGTAGCAAGCAACACAATCTCTTTAACTTCTTTCTCTCCTTAGTCATCATTATATTGAGTAATTGGAAACATTCTTAAAAATATAAAATGATTTCAAACTCTACCTAAAAACAAAGTTTACATTTGCCTACAAATGATAACAGTGTATATAAGATAAAATGATTTATAAATAGTGTTAAAAATCACATAATATCGAAATTATGACATTTAAAATATCCAATTTTTTTTAAAAAAAATGAAATTCCATTTTATAACAATACCCGAATTATTTTGGTTAAATTAATAAATAAGATGGGTAATAATTATGGAAAATATAGTTGTACGCCCTGATTTTCCCACGGGCTGATTAGCAAACCGAGCTGCGACCTAACCATGATTACCTCATGATCATCCCCAGGGGCAGGAGCTTCTGTCGTAATGTCGTGCCTTCTTAGCTCGAGGAAGCCCCAAGAGCTCGCCTTCACTGCCCAAGGCCGGGGCAGGGATTCCGAAGGTCGAAGACCGAGCTAATTATGAAGCTCGTGGTACAAGCTTCATATGGAGGCTATGACCCTTTGCGAAGTCAACACACGCAAGGTAAACGTGCACATATCAGGCATCACGTGTCTGATATCCCCCTGACTTCTCGGACACGCAGTAGGAACGTGCGTATTCAGACACCCACGACTGGGTTGGGCCGTGCGGCCCATTACCTCCTTACCTATTGATTTGACCACACTTATGTGTCAGGTTTAGGAATTAATCATGAATGTCACAGAATTGATACAACAAGTAAGAAGGTCACGGGATGACCTTCTTACCAACTTCCAGGTGCCTTCTCCTATAAATATGGAGACCCTAAGAGTTGATAAGGGTTGGAAAAAATAATCTCTTATAAGAAATACTCTGTAATCAAATACTCAGTATAGATCAATAATATTGACTAGTGGAGTAGAAGGATTTTAACCTTCGAACCACTTAAAAAACGTGTCTTGAGTCACCTCTTTCATCCTCTAAGATCATATATCTGTTTCGGTTCTACATTTGGCACTAATCCCTTTCTCTTCTTCTCTTAATTACCTGTTGGCGAAGAACCACGTCAACAGTTTGGTGCTTTCATTGAGAGCAAGTTCGATTAGTGCTGCTGCAAACATCCAACTATGGTGACTACTCGGTCCAGGCATGGTAACGAAACAGGACAACATGATGGGCATGAGGCTCATCATACTACCATCCCTGATGAACAAGTTCCTGAAGTCCAACAGTGGCCAGGAAAACAGCCAGTGGGCCAAGATGATACCGGTAGTTCGGCGCCTCGGCCACCTAATCTGAACCCATGTTATTATACTGCGGTGGAAATGGAGAACGCTCAACTGAGGAGTCAGTTAGCAACAGCTAGCCAGCAAATCCAGGATATCCTGGCCCGATTACCCCCTCTCACAACCGGCGTTAACGTCGGAGAGAGGCAAGGCGAGGCTCCCAAGTCTCGCCGGGGTAACCGGTCCAGGCATAGCCGTTCGGATAGACTTTCGGCAGCCAACTCCACCCCTTCATCACACCATCGAGAGGCAAACTTCGAGGAAATGCCTAGGACCAGACAACAGCAATACAGACGTTCGGTCAGGACGTCGACTCCTAGCTCCCAACCATCCTCGAGAACGCCCAGGGGAGATCGAGGAAATTCTCGAAGGTCAACCCGTCCCCAATGACCGTCCTGCGCCTCATCCAGATCGCCCGATGCGGGACCAGCAGGTTGGCAGGGCCGAAAGGCCCCCACCAAACTTGATCCGTCCAGACGGAACTAGGATCGCCTCCCCAGTCAGGCATCCTCCATCTCCGATCAGATATCTGTCTCCTCCTAGGCCCGTCCGGGACATCCCAGCCTATGGGAGTAGTAGGAGAAACCCGCCATCAGCTGGACCTTCCCGGCGCAGCAGGGCGCCAGGGGAAAGCTCAGATCGTCACCACCAAAGGCGGACTCCAAGCCTATCCAGCAGGAGCCACTGGACCGGCAGTCGCCGGAGTGATCTCTCTGGGGGAGACCTTCGTCAGCGTTTAAGTTCGGCACAAAGTCACCAAACCACCCAGGGAGGTGACCTGCGAGATCGCCTAAACTCTCATAGAGGGGACAGAGCAGGAGGAGATGGCTAGGCTCGCTCAGGGGGGGCCCTGTCCGAAGTACGCAACGGGGGGAATGCCCCAAATAACATATCTCAAGATAGGAGGGGCAATAACCCACCAAATGTGTACAATGGATTCGGAGCTTTTGAACAGCCCTGGAATAACCAAGGACATCAGGACCAAACCCTCGAGCGCCTGACTCAGATGGAGGAGCTGATGAGGAAGCTCCTGTCTAAAAAAGAAAAAGACGAATATGATTCAGGGGACGAGATGGAACTCTTCGCGCCCAATATAGCATCAACAGCATACCCTTCTGGTTTCCGTATGCCTCACTTGTCAAAGTTCAACGGGGACGGAGACCCGTCGGACCATTTAGGGATGTTCAACACTCTAATGATGGCCCATAACATTGGCCCGGAGCTGCGATGCTTAATCTTCCCTTCCACACTGACCGGACCTGCCAGACAGTGGTTCAAGCAAAGTAAAAGACAGTCAATCAGTTCCTGGAAGACCTTCTCAGCTGACTTCAAAAGGGCATTCCGAGCCTCCCAGGCCGCCCGTGTTCAGGCCGACTCCCTGGCTAACGTGAGACAGCAACCCAGTGAGACTCTGAAGGCCTACCTGAGCAGATTCGCGAACGTCGCTGCTCGGGCTAGAGACGCGGATGATAGCTCCAAGGTCATGGCCATGAGAACCGGAATCCTTGTCGGAGGAGACCTATGGAAGGATATACAGAGGAAGGGAGTCAGCTCGGTCAACGAATTCCTTAACAGGGCCCAAGAATGGATAAACTTGGAAGAAGTCGAAGCCTCAGCTGCGGGAACTAGCCAGGTTCTCGATTAGCCCGCGGGAGTAGGGACGGAGGTCGTGGCAACGACCCCAAACGTCGCACAGAGCAACCAGCCCGGTGGAGGAAAAAGAAAGGGCAATGGCGAAAACGGTCAGCACGGCCAAAAGAAGAATAAGTCCGTAGATAAGTTTAAGCTCGTTTTCACGACGTATACCGAGCTCACCCAGTCTAGAGAGAGTATCTTCTTGGCCAACTCTACTCGGGCCCCTTGGAAGAGGCCGGAGCCATTGAAGCACCACAAGGGAAAGAGAGACACTTCCAAATTTTGTCGTTTTCATAACGACATCGGCCACAATACCGACGATTGTTGGCATTTGAAAGATGAGATCGAGACTCTCATCCGAGCCGGTCCCTTGGCTCAATACTCGCGGAACAGGGTCCCAGCGAGTCGACCTGCTCCAGAAGCCCCAGCCAGTCAGCCCGTGTCTCGGGTAGATCAGGATGTCCCTCCCCCTGTGGTCGGAGGAAAGATATCCACCATCTCTGGAGGTCCGCACATGGCTGGCACGAGCAGAGGTGCCCAGAAGAGATACGTGAATGAACTAAAGGCTCACAACGGAGTGGAGTTCGTCCCGGAGCAGCGCCAGTCAAAGCAGCAGCGATTGGAGAGGCAACCGATCATTTTTATGGAGGAAGATGCAGGCCATGTCTAGTTCCCTCACAATGACCCCTTGGTTGTAGCAGTCCAACTCGCCAACCGGAGAGTGAGGAGGGTACTGATAGACAACGGGAGCTCGGTGAACCTCCTATTCCGATCCACCTTAGAGAATATGGGTTTGACCGTCGCCAAGCTAAGGGCAACCTCCATGATGCTGTATGGTTTTTCGGGAGAAGGATCAGCGGCGATAGGGACGATCAAGTTGGTGATCACCCTAGGGGAAGAATCTCGGACAGTCTCCAAACTACTCGAGTTCGTGGTCATAGACTGCCCCACTGCTTACAACGCCATTTTGGGCCGACCTACGCTAATAGCTTTCGAGGCTATCACTTCCATTCGACACCTCGCCATGAAGTTCCCTACTTCAACAGGAATCTGCACTATCCAGAGCGATCAGCTCACTGCCAGGGAATGCTACAGCATTTCCATGAAGGGAAAATCTAAACCCGGGCCGCTTGCTATGGCCATTCTGAGTGAAGAGGAATCTCAGGAACCCTCAGCAGACCCTGAGATTGAAAAATCTCAAAGCGCCAAAGGGGGAAATGTCGCTTTGAGTGAGGATATTGACCCACGAGTAGGCGAAGACAGATCCGAGCTCCAGGTTATTGAGGAGCTCGAGGAGGTGAACCTTGATCCACAAAATCCATCACGGATGGTCAAGATTGGGAAAAGTCTCTGCGGCAAGAGGAAGGCGGAGCTGACTACGTTTCTGCGGGCTAACTTAGATGTATTTTCCTGGTCCCACGAGGACATGGTGGGGATTAGCCCGAGTGTCATCATGCACACGCTTCTTCTGGAAAAAAGCATTCCCGCCAAGTCTCAGAAGCAAAGACGTTTAGGAACAACCCGGGCTGAAGCCCTAGAAGAAGAAGTAGCCCGGCTAAAAAAATGTGGCTTTATCCACTAAGCCAAGTTTCCAATTTGGGTCGCCAAACCCGTGCTAATTCCAAATCCCAACGGAAAATGGCGAACCTGCATTGACTTCTCCGACCTGAATAAAGCCTGCCCCAAGGATTGTTTCCCATTGCCAAGGATTGACCAGCTGGTGGATGCCACGGCGGGGCACGAGCTCATGTCCTTTATGGACGCGTACTCAGGCTACAATCAGATCGCGATGAATCCGGCGGACCAGGAACACACCAGCTTCATGACCACGACTAATGTCTATTGCTATAAGGTCATGTCGTTCGGACTGAAGAACGCCGGAGCTACCTACCAAAGGCTAGTAAATAGAATGTTCGCGGACCAGATCGGTAAAAATATGGAAGTGTACGTTGATGACATGCTAGTCAAGTCAAAGACTGTCGATAACCATGTTTCCGACCTGGAAGAATGTTTTAAAATACTACGAGAATACGACATGAGGCTCAATCCCCAGAAATGCACTTTTGGGGTCGCGTCAGGGAAATTCCTGGGGTTCATAGTCAATACCCGAGGAATCGAGGCAAACCCCGGTAAGATCCGGTCACTGCTCGAGCTTCCTTCGCCCAGATCGAGGAAAGATGTCCAAGGCTTAACAGGAAGAGTGGCAGCACTCAACCGGTTTATTTCCAAGTCAACCGATAAGTGTTTGCCCTTCTACAACTTACTCCGAGGAAACAAGAAGTTTGAATGGACAGTAGAATGCGAAAGCGCATTCCTCGACCTGAAGGCACATCTGGCTGAATCGCCCGTGCTATCCAAGCCCAAGGCAGGAGAGCCTCTTTTTCTCTATCTGGCTGTCACTGAGGATGCAGCTAGTGCCGTACTGGTACGAGAAAAGGGCCAAGTTCAGAAGCCAGTCTATTACATCAGCAAGAGACTTCTCGGGGCAGAGTCACGATACCCACTGATGGAAAAATTAGCGTTCTGCCTAATCACGGCCTCGCGAAAGCTCAGGTCGTACTTCCAATCTCACTCAGTACACGTCATGACCGATCAGCCTCTAAGGCAGGTTTTGCAAAAACCTGAAGCATCGGGACGTTTGTTAAAATGGGCGGTCGAGCTCAGTCAGTTCGATATTTTCTACACTCCACGAACTGCTATAAAAAGTCAGGCCCTCGCCGATTTTGTGGCAAAATGCACGGGATTCCAGGAGGATCCAGCAGAGGGCTCACCCCAAGTCACCTCGCCCCAATCGTTGTGGAGGATCTTTGTGGATGGTTCTTCCAACGAGAATGGCTCCGGGGCCGGAATCATTCTGATATCCCCCAAGGGACATAGATTCCACTCGACGCTAAGGTTCGGGTTTAAGGCCTCCAACAATGAGGCAGAGTACGAAGCTTTGTTGGCCGGGCTGAGGATAGTTAAGGTGTTAAAGGCGAGCTCCGTCCAGTGCTTCAGTGACTCCCAGCTCGTGGTAAACCAGGTTCTGGGCGAGTATCAGGCGCGGGGACCCAAGATGGCCGCCTATCTGGCAAAGGTAAAAGCTGAGCTGTCCACATTTGAGCGAGGATCGATCGAACAAATACCTCGGGAACAGAACGCTAATGCAGATGCTCTTGCCAAGCTCGCCACCTCGGGAGAGACGGAGACCTTGGGGTTGGTGCCAATAGAATTCTTGGAAAAACCAAGTATAGAAGGAAACCGGGCTGAGGTCGAGATGGTCGACGCCAGGCCGACCTGGATGACCCCCATTCTTGAATAGCTCGTCGAGGGCAAGCTGCCTGAAGGACGTAACGATGCACGACGAATCCTGTATCAAGCTCCGAGATATATGATAGTCGATGGGGTGTTGTACCGACGTGGGCATTCCCTACCTCTCTTCCGGTGCGTTCTTCCAAGTGAAGCGAAGGCCATCCTGCAGGAAGTTCACGAAAGATTCTGCGGAGACCACACTGGGGGGCAGAGCTTGGCCTTAAAGGTTCTCAGGCAAGGGTATTACTGGCCAACTCTGTCCAAAGACTCGATCTCGTACGTAAAGAAGTGCGACAAGTGCCAGCGATTTGCTGCAGTTGCTCGAGCTCCTCCAGTCGAGCTAAAGATGATCTCGTCCCCATGGCCGTTTGCCGTTTGGGGGATAGACTTGGTTGGCGCCCTCCCCACTGGAAAAGGTGGGGCCCGTTACGCCGTGGTAGCCATCGACTACTTTACTAAGTGGGCTGAGGCAGAGCCGTTGGCAACGATAATGTCCAAGAAAGTGCTTGACTTCATGGTTAAAAGCATCATTTGTCGCTTCGGCCTGCCCAAGAAGATCGTCTCCGATAACGGCACTCAGTTCGACAGCGACCTATTCCCTGAGTTCTGTGAAAGACATGGGATTGTAAAAAGTTTCTCCTCCGTGGCCTATCCTCAGGCTAATGGCCAGGTCAAAGCTGTCAACAAGACCCTAAAGGAAAGCCTCAAGAAAAGATTAGATGAAGCGAAGGGGGTCTGGCCAGAACAGCTCCCCCAGGTCCTATGGGCATACCGGACCTCGCATCGAACTCTTACGGGTCATACTCCCTTTTCCCTAACCTTTGGGAGTGAGGCAGTCCTCCCCGTGGAGATAAAGGTTGTTTCACATAGAGTCCAGTCTTACGACCAAGATCGAAACCATGAGCTCCTATGCCATTCCCTCGATCTGGTTGAGGAAAGGCGAGAGGATTCGTAACTCCAGCTCACCCATTATCAGCAGAAAATCACCTGCTACTTCAACACCAAGGTAAAAAAGCGCGCCTTTAGTGTGGGCGACTTGGTCCTGAGGAGAGTTTTCCTCGCCGGAAAAGATCCCAAAGATGGAGTTTTGGGACCGAACTGGGAAGGACCATACCAAGTCATCGAAGTCATCAAGGAGGGAACTTATAAGTTAGCTCGACTTGATGGAGGGGCGGTCCCGCGGACTTGGAACGCCATCCACTTAAAGAGATATTATCAATGATCCACTTGTAAGGCGTGGAAGGCCACTTTTTATGTATTAATGAAAATCAGCTTTTTACGCATATTTGCAAGTGTAATCTTAAAGTAACCGCGAAAGACCCTTTCCCAGTTACATGGGGGGCATATGGTACCTGGATATAACCAGGTATCCTTAACGACTTAGATGTTGATTCTTATTGATTGACCGTTGTTTTCTTAAAAACGCGAGATATTGATAAGGGTTAACGCTAACTAAGTCCTATCCTGGTTTAACCGGGTCATAAAACTTAGAAGTTAACTTAAGTCTATTGATCGTTGTTCTTCTTAAAGAGCTCGAGATATGGATAAAAGTTAACACGAACTAAGTTTTCAAATTAAGTTCCTGGTTTTAACCGGGTCATAAAACTTATAAGTTAATTTAAGTCTATTGATCGTTGTTCTTCTTAAAGAGCTCGAGATATGGATAAAAGTTATCACGAACTAAGTTTTCAAATTAAGTTCCTGGTTTTAACCGGGTCATAAAACTTAGAAGTTAATTTAAGTCTATTGATCGTTGTTCCTCTTAAAGAGCTCGAGATATGAATAAAAGTTAACACGAACTAAGTTTTCAAATTAAGTTCCTGGTTTTAACCGGGTCATAAAACTTAGAAGTTGATTTAAATCTATTGATCGTTGTTCTTCTTAAAGAGCTCGAGATATGGATAAAAGTTAACACGAACTAAGTTTTCAAATTAAGTTCCTAGTTTTAACCGGGTCATAAAACTTAGAAGTTAATTTAAATCTATTGATCGATGTTCTTCCTAAAGAGCTCGAGATATGGATAAAAGTTAACGCGAACTAAGTTTTTCAAAAAATTGTAACCAAAGTGCGAAAAGGCAAGAAAAAGCATAAAATAAAAACGCCAAAGCAAATTGTCTCGAGGTGGAAACACCTCATGCAAAGGTTACATAAAAAAAAAATACTTAAAAATATTCAAGGGCAAAAGAGAAAAAACGCCCTAAGCTCCACCAGATGGCCCCTGGGAGGTCGCTGTCTCACCCTGCTCCGTCGCGCCAGAGCTGTAACGTCCTACGTTTTCGGGTACCTTTAAACGACTCGGGTCGGGATTTTTCCCCCGGGTTAAGAATATTATTTTAAATAATATTATATTTTGTTTGTAAGTATTCCATGAGTTATTGCTAGCCAAAATATGAATTTTGTGATTTTAAAAGTCAAGATAAGACTTTCGGTCCTGGATCGACACAAAAACCCTGATCGGGTAAAAATCTCGGAAAATAAAACGAAAAATCATGGAAATTATATTTTGGGCATAAAATACATTCATAAAAGTTAAAGTTTGGTCAAAAATAATAAACCTAAAAGAAAATGGAAATTTTAAGGCATTTTGTGGTAAATGCCTAATTTTTCCGAAATGGGGAATTTTATTCCATGAATGGACCTTAGGTTAAATTTTATTTTGTGGTTAATTAAATTAAATATGAGAGACATTTAATTTAATTAATTAATAGTAAGTTTGGTGATTAAAACTTAATGAGAGTGAAAAAGGTGTAAGAAGTCAAGTGGGCAAGTGGGTAGAAAAGCACTCAAGTGTTTTGTGATATTTTGAAGAGTTGTGTGAGCCATTCTAACCCCCAAATCCGACCACTCTCCCTCCCTCATTCACTCTCATCTGATTTTTGAAGACTCTCTCAAGTGTTCTCTCCATTTTCAACCCCAAGAACACCAAAGAAACTTGGAAGCTAAGTCTTGGTCTAGGAAGGGTTTTCCCTAAGGTAAAGTTTCATTAATCTAGACTTTTGTCAAGTTTTAATCATAGAGTTTCAAATAGCTAATTACCAATGTTGTTGGGGGAAGTTGGTTAGGGTTTTTGAAAGGTTTTGAAGGAGTCAAAGCTAATAGGAAGGTCCAAACCTTAAGCAAGAACACCAAAGAGGTAAAAAGTTTACTTTTGATGATTTTGTTGTAGGGTTTTTAGTTTTAAGCATTATTTTGTATATTTAATGCTTAAAGTTTCTTTTTGGTGATGTAATAAGGTTATGGTAGTTGTTTAATAATTTTTATGATGCATGTGTATTGATTTTTGAAAATGGGAACCAAAACCCCCAAGGGTTTTGTAGGATACCCTAAAACAAAACATGTTTTAAGCTGTGACTTCCAAGGGGTCAAGCAGCCACTGTATATTGTTTTTGTAAAATTAAATTGTACTGTGATGTTGTTGAGATTGAGTACATAAAATTGAGCTTTTGAAACACTAAAAAATGTTTAGAAATGAGTAAGTTATGCTATTTCAAAGTTTAGGTAAAAAAACTGTTTTTTCGTATTCTTATTTTCGGAACCAAGTTTGGACAGCCACTGTATAGGGCAAATGAACCCAGTTTTTTCTAAAATTTTGTGGATATATTTCTGGCATAACCTATTATTCCACTGTAAAATTTGGTAATAAAATATTGAACGGTTTCAAAGTTATTAACTGTCAAAGTTTGGAAAAAATAAGGACTTGAAAATAAGGTCATTTTTACCTCATTGTTGGAAAATGATTTCACCAATAAAAAATGCTCATTTTGACCTAATATTTTACAAAGACCTAAATGGCATAACAAAAATGGAATTGGGAAATTTTGGTAACAATTGGGTAAGTAAATTTCAAGTTATGAACTAACAAAATATGTAGTTAAAAATGTGAAAAATAGGTTTTTCACACTAAGTGTAAAAATGAGATTTTGGAACATAAGGTAAAAAGTAAAATTTTGCTTATTTCAAGATATAAATTGGTAAGTCTTGAAATCATATTTTCACTAAAATTACCCCTTTGAGTTTAAATGAATTATTTTTCTAGTAAGTAAAAATTGATTAATTGCTTTTGGAAAATTAATTAGTCAAGATGAGAAATTTATAACGGTTTTCCTAATTAAGACAAATTAGGCAATTTTCTTAAAACAGTTTTTAGATATTAAAACCTTAAGAAAAATAAAAGGAAAATTTAAAGAGTTTATTTTCTTTAAAAATAATTAAGGAATTTATTTGTATTTTCTGGATATAATACCGGCTAAAATCTTACATATTTTAACCGACTAGTCGAAAGTGCGGGTTAATAGCGATACCTTGAAAGAATAAGATTTTTAGCGGATTGTGGGAAATACCATTGTGATACCCGAGCCTAGGTATCGAGACCTTAGGATAGGTCTCCCCGAGACATAGGGTTTAGTCTCGAATATTTTGTATGACTTTCCTTAATAGGTTTAAAACCAAATAAGGATTATAAATCCTTACAAATGAATTTTATTAAAATGACCAAACTGCCCAAAATAATAATAATGAATTATTAGTGCCATAATTAATCCGAGTATACTGTATGGATAACTACAGTATTGGCTAAGCGTAACTCGACTGAACGTTGGAGGGTGAAAACTTGCTGAGCGCTAAGGACTCCAAATAAGTCAACTTATATTGTATGGCTGCAACATGAAATGATTATTGTCTTGTATGTTAGTATAGGGATACATGCATATACATAGGCTGTCATAGAAAGTTGCTTAGAGACGTTAGTCTAGTGAGTGTTGATTTAGAAAATATGAACGGTAGAAGTCCGTCATATCCTAGACGGTTGATCCCCGTCACACTGCTTGATTTTATTTATGTCCGGTTCATTACCGAGACGAGTGGCCATGAGATGAGGATAAGCTGGTTAAACCTAGGGGTGCCAAGATAAATGGGACCTAGGGGCCCTCATGCTTACTTAATCATTGGACGGTTAGAATCCGAGCAAGTGCTCTGATAAGTTATTCCCGGATAGCAGCCGTGAATATTGGCCATTCCGTGAGAGTGCCTAGAGATACTAGGGGTTGCCAAGATTGAGTGAGGTTGAACACCCTAGGGGCAGCTGCTCACCAGCACCACTGATTAACATAGAGGTCTCCGTAAAATCGTGTAAATTGGATTACACTCTTGATTAAGTAGCGATGCCCTAGGTAACACGATAGTTACCCTTGATGAGAATATTTATTGGCTAGATCTTAGTGTGGAGACTCGGTTCTCTTTTACAGATTAGCAATTATGTTGGAGGGCGCGTTACGCATGAATTGTTGGAAATTGTCGAGCGTTGGTCTCGAATTACGTTGTGATATAATATATCTGCTTGCTCTGGGATTTTCTGAGTGTAGGGATATAATTGTTGATAAGATATAGTTTTGATATAATATATCTGCTTGCTCTGGGATTTTCTGAGTGCAGGGATATAATTGTTGGTAATAATTAGTTGCGATATGATATATCTGCTTGTTCTGGGATTTTCTGAGTGCAGGGATATAATTGTTGGTAAGAATTAGTTGCGATATAATATATCTGCTTGTTCTGGGATTTTCTGAGTGCAGGATTTTTATCTAGATGTGAATTAATTTATCCTTGGTTATCAGGCATGACCATAAGTTTGCCAGGACGCTTTAGCGTTCTTGAAATTGATTGTGTAGGGTCCGGGTGGGTCCGGATCCCTATTGCTCTATCTACTTTGTTTGGAAGTTGATCTTACTAAGCGTTTTCGCTTACCTAGTTGTTTCCTGTTGTAGGTAAGAACAAGGGCAAGGCAGAGCAGTGAGCGCTGGAGTCTTCCTTGCAAATGTACATGTGGACCGACCTTTTGGGAAGCCTTTTTATTTTTGGAAATGTTGTGTAATTTTCCTAAACTAGGCTCACTCTAATCTTTATAAAACATGTTTGTAACTAAATGTTAAGTATGGCCATACGACTTTTTAAAAAGTTTTTTTTTCTATGGGTTTTTGAGACATTTTGTTAAATGAAAACATTTATATTTCCGCATTATCGAGTCTTGAAAATCCGGGTCGTTACAAGAGCCTTCCCCAGTCTCCGAAGGCGGCGCCTCTTTCTCAAGGCGAGCTTGGTACTTCACCAGCAAACGCGCCCAAAGATCCAGTTGTTCATTAGGGTGGCTGGGCAGCTCGATGACCGCCGCCGTATTGGGAAACCGGGTTAGATAGTAAAATCTGTCGCCTCAACCTCGCTGGTCCGGGCTGGCTTTGAGGCAGAAGAAATATAAAATGTCTGCAGGAGTGGGGACCTCTCACTCGTGCTTCTGGAACAAATTCCTCAACCCTGCCAGCAGACGGTAGGAGTTGGGGGGGAGCTAAAACGGGGCCAACCCCACGTAGTTGAGGAAATCAGCAAAATACTGATCCAGTGGAAGGAAGGCCCCTGCCTTAAAGTGTTCACTGCTCCAGGCCGCGAACGACTCATAAAGCGGCGCACAGCTCCGCTCGCCATCTGAAGCAGGTCGGGCCACTACGGATGATTTCCCCGGGGTGATGTTGTGGGAAATGAAGATTTTGTTAATCTTCACCTGGTCGGTTATCTTTGAGACGATCCTCTCCGCCTCAAAGAATGCGTCAGGGGCCACCTCGACCTCCTTCTCCACTACCGGCCCGAAGCGGGGGATCGGGGAGCTAGGCATCGCCGCCTTTCCTCTGTCCTGCTGGGAGGACGAGCTGCCGACGTTCTTCTGGGGGAGATTCCTCTTTGGAGCCATCTGGTCGCCTAACGAACAAAAGAAAACATTTCAGAAAAGGCGACCCAAGCATGAGGAAAAAGCAATTATTATTTGCACGAGCTGAGGTAAGCCCAGCCCGTGGAGAGTGGGACCACGCGGTTCGATGAACACGCGCCTGTGCTCCCAACAGATTCCTGATTCCTCGGGATTCGTGTGTCAGGAGGATCAGGATAGAATTTGCCTTGGGGGAAAGTTTCAGTAGGCAGAAAATTGCAAAACCGCCTGTGAGGCGTGTTCCCTAAGCTACCCGATTTTGCACCAAAATTACCAAAACTCCTACTCAGAAAATTTTCCCCAGAGAAAGCATCCTAAAACCCATACTCTAAAATGGTTTCCTACAGCAAAGATACCCTAACCTAAAAAGGGCTTTCACCCTCCGTATCCACAAAACCCAGTAAAACCTTGCATGCGGCTACAGTAAAAATTTTACCTATGCTACAGTGGCATATATTTTCAAAACGCACATGGTCAGGAAACTTACAGTGTGTGGCTGGGAGGTGGATGGAGGTGTCGCCCTGGTAAAAGCTTCGTCGGTGTATTAGCTTCCAAAGCTTTGAAGAAATCCGTGCGCCTAAGCTTCTTGAATGCTGAAAATGGCAGTAGCAGAGTAGAGGGTTTGTTCTTCTGAGATAAAGAGAGAAGGAGAAGAAAAGTTTGAAAAATTTCGAATGAAAGGGTGGCCCATGCGTAGGGTGGCCACCCCTTTTTATACGCATAAAAGATCACGTGTAGAGGGCCGTTGGATGGCCCTGATGAGGGATCCGAGGCCCTCCACTCGAAATACGAAACGACGGCTGGGCATAGGCTAGGCCATTAAATGCGGTTCTCGTAAGACGTACCGTCACCACCCACGATGTTCCACGTATCAGGCGCCTGCGTAAAAAGTGGAATACGAAGAGTTCATGGGGAAGTCTAAAAGCCCCTACTGTGGTCTTATATACGACGTAATATACCACGAGCAGGAGCTTGGGGAGCAGATGTACACCCTGATTTTCCCACGGGCTGATTAGCAAACCGAGCTGTGGCCTAACCATGATTACCTCATGATCATCCCCAGGGGTCGGAGCTTCTGTCGTAATGTCGTGCCTTCTTAGCTCGAGGAAGCCCCAAGAGCTCGCCTTCACTGCCCAAGGCCGGGGCAGGGATTCCGAAGGTCGAAGACCGAGCTAATTATGAAGCTCATGGTTCAAGCTTCATATGGAGGCTATGACCCTTTGCGAAGTCAACACACGCAAGGTAAACGTGAACATATCAGGCATCACGTGTCTAATATCCCCCTGACTTCTCGGACACGCAGTAGGAACGTGCGTATTCAGACACCCACGACTGGGTTGGGCCGTGCGGCCCATTACCTCCTTACCTATTGATTTGACCACACTTATGTGTCAGGTTTAGGAATTAATCATGAATGTCACAGAATTGATACGACAAGTAAGAAGGTCACGGAATGACCTTCTTACCAACTTTCAGGTGCCTTCTCCTATAAATATGGAGACCCTAGGAGTTGATAAGGGTTGGAAAAAATAATCTCTTATAAGAAATACTCTGTAATCAAATACTCATTATAGATCAATAATATTGACTAGTGGAGTAGAAGGATTTTAACCTTCGAACCACTTAAAAAACGTGTCTTGAGTCACCTCTTTCATCCTCTAAGATCATATATCTGTTTCGGTTCTACATTTGGCACTAATCCCTTTCTCTTCTTCTCTTAATTACCTGTTGGCGAAGAACCGCGTCAACAATAGCAATTAATGAATTATTCCATATCCCTAAAATCATACTCAAACTTTTTATTAGTTACACTTCTCAAAACATTAAATGAATATATTACAATTACCTAAAATTGCACAATAATTTTGTTATTGGTTAGGTTGATTATGCATAATTATACCATTAAATTCTAAATGGTTAAGTTGTTATTAATTAGTTTAGTTAATATGCGTTGATTTTTAATTACTAATTTTTAATTTAAATTTAAAACATAATTTTGAAATATATTTAATTTTTTAATAGATAAAAAAGTTTGGCTGAGTTAGTTTGTGTAAAATATATATATTTTTTATTAAAATTTCTATTAAAGAATGTGAGCAATATATTTAGAAAATACCAACTAATTTCATTAAATGTATGTATTCATAAATCCATTCTAATACCCTAACATCATGCTCTATTTATGATTGGTTGAGTTATAAATCATTTCTCATAAAAAAATGTGTACAATTAATATCATGCCAACTAATTTCATTAAATTTATGTCTCCATAAATCCATTCTAATTCCCTATTATCATGCTCAAAATTCTGATTGATTGATATATCAATCATTAAATTTGAAATTAACATACACAAAATTCTTTTTATTTAATAAATATGATATTAATGTCTACAACTACCATTTGAAACTTCCAATAAACATTAATACTGATTGTGAAAATGATAAAATTTAAAGTGTGTGTTTTAATCTTGTTAATAAATTATTAATTCAGAAGTAAACTATTCAAATTCTCCCAAATATTGATCATCTTCTAATTTCTCAAAATTGATAAATAATAATACAAATTTCTTTCTTTCACACAACTTGATTGAGAATAACAAAATTAGGGCAAAAATCAGTGTCCCTAATACTATATTCATCTGCTTGAAATGAACTCTCGAACATCTTTCAATAATTTTGCTCTATTCTTTTTGAAATTTGAGCATGCAATCCACGAAGCTATGTGACACCTATCTTCATTAGAGTCGAACTACAATAGTGAAACAAAAATACTCAAGTATAGTATGATAAGAACAAAATATATATAAAAAAAAAAACATAGTATGAAATCTACTTACCACAAAAGACCGTGAGTCGAGCTTACAACTATTAATCATAAATAATATGACAAAGACTCCACAATTGTACAAATTTGGTTGTCTAGGGACATTTCTACCACGAACTATACCAAAACTAGCAAAGTTGAAACTACCAAGTTTCCTTTTGATCTGATTCTCCAAGAACAAATCTAGATTGTGTAGCTGCATTTGCACTCAAACATCACAATTTATAAATTTAAAATTTATAAAAAAAAATAATATATTCAACCAATAAAAACTTACAATATCAACAATCTTAGATGACTGCAATATAGGATTCTTTTCATCATCAAGTTAGTCCCAAACTTCTACTATTTTTTCTTTCAGTATCACCCGTGCAAGAATGAAGTGTCTTACAAGCAACATAGGAATATAAATTTACAAGTATAATTGATGTTAGAAATTACATAATAAATAGATGTTTAAAAATAGGTTCAACATAAACCATCAGAATTATACTTCATTGTAATGTTCGAGGGAGCCCATAAATCTTTCGTAGTAATGCATTTTCCTCCAAATTTGATGTAGTGGTAAATTGGAGTAGGAGTCGGGTAGTAAGTATTTCTATTTTCATAATTTAAAAACAAATAAAAAATTAACTCAACAAACATGAAATATGTTTTGACAAAAAAGAACAACAACAAAATCTCACCATATTTCGAGCAGGAAGATACCAATTCTTACACTCTTTAGCCTTCTTCGACATCTCATCCTCAGTCAACAATGAAGAAACCATAGTAACAATCTGCATTTACCAAAAAAAAATTATAACAATCATGCTAAAATTATTAATATATACAAATGAATTACCTCAGTCTCCAACTCCGTTTTAGGTCCAAGATAAGTTAAACTGTCATAGAAAATAAACTCACTTTCAACTATAATTTCCCAATAATAGATATTAAAATATATTGAAAAAATGACAAAAAAATATATACATTAAGATAGAAAAACTTGCAATTGATCAGAGTTTGAGAAAGTGTATTCTAATACTTCCCTATCTTTCGGTCTTAAAGTATTACCGAGTTTAAAATGTTCAAAGAACACAACATCATCTTGGCTAATAACATGTTTTTTTTTAAATAGTGATGGTGAGGCTTTTTCACTAATGGATTCACATGTCAGTTTTTTTTTTCTTCTCATATCTACATGGAATTTTATCCTTGGCTTGTAAATCCAGTTTATTAGAGTGTAGTTCATCTCTCAACTCTTTCAACTCGTGTTCAATTACTATCTTCCATTCCATTTCTAATTCCATCACGAATTTCTATACAAAAAAATTGATGAAGATTATCACTCCATAAGAAATATTTCCTTCAAGGCAAACAAAATATATGTTTAAAAATTTACATGATGAAAATTTCAAAACTTTAAAATTCCTCACATTTTTAGTTTATTGAAGAAAAATGACTACAAAATAATTTGTAATAATAATTTTTTAAAGAAAATTTTTAAAAATTGGAAATTTTTAAAACCATATAACCTTCAATGTAAATTTATAACTCTAATAGTTTATATCTGAGAAGTTTGAATAATTTCGAATTTTACAATGGGAGAAACAGATGATAATTTGTTTGTAAAAATAAAGAAAAAAATAATCAAGAATATTAAATGAAACACTTTAAAATATCTTGAGTTTTTTTTCATCAAACACACAAAAAAATTATTCTTGTGGGTCTTTACTAAACAAGTTTTTCAATAGAAATAAGATTCTCGTTTTCTTGAATTTCAAATCCTACACAACAAATAAAAATAAGTTTGATTTTTTTTAAAGAAAAAAAAAAGCTCTAGTAGTGAATTTCAAAATATAAAATTTTAGAAATAGATGATAATTTATTTGTAAAAATAAAGAAAGCATAAAAATGATTGAAAATCTTGTAAGAAACACTATGAAAAATCTAGAGTTTTTTTATCAAACATTTTAAAAAAAAATTGTTCTTGTGGGATTTCACTAAACAAGTTTTTCAAGAGTGATAAGATTTAGTCATCTTTTTTAATTTCAAATCCTACATGACAAATAAAACTAAGTTGGAATTTATTTTTATTTGTTTAAAAAAAAGCTCTAGTTGTGAATTTCGAAATATGAAATTGGAGAAATAGATGATAATTTGTTTGTAAAAATAAAGAAAGCACAAAAATGATTGAAAATCTTACAAGGAACACTATGAAAAATCTAGAACATTTTCATCAAACACTTTCAAAAAAAAAATTCTTGTGGATTTTTACTAAACAAGTTTTTCAAGAGAAATAAAATTTACTCATCTATGTGAATTTCAACTCCTACATAGCAAAAAAAAAATGGAATTTTTTTGAAAAAAATAGAAAATCTACTAGTGATTTTTGAAAATGGCATAAACTTGAAAATCTTACTTGAAAACACTTTCAAAAATTGGAACTTCTTCAATAAACAAGTTTTTTAAAATGGGTAAATTTTGTATAAAAATATATATAATATACATAAACTTCAAATATATGCATCATTAATTAGCCAACTAATTGTAGTTAGGAAGATAAGAGTTATTAATGCATAAGGAATAAATCTGGAAAGAATATGGAATGAACAAAGAATAAAAAGAATGAATAGTGAATGTAGAAGGAATGAAAATATGAAATCTTGGAATAAATCTTAAATAATATTTTTTTAATTATTTAATTAAATTAAAATTTGATTGTTATGTCAACAACAGGTAACTCATTACCAAGTTTGAAAAAATAAAAAATAGCATTAATTAATATATTTAAATGTGGACCATTGGATATTAATCCAATGACTATTAATTGGCAACACATCCATGTTGAAAAATTATCAATTACCATTCAAAGTGAAACCATATATATCCATATTATGTGTATATATAAAATTGTTATATATTTTTTTTTTGTGTCAATACTCTGTACAGTACTTAATTCATATATTTTTATATTTTTATTTTGTATACGTGTGGACTAAACTAGAGAAGAGATGAATGTGTGTCTATATTTTTATTTTTTTGTGTCAATACTCAGTATATTAAAATATGTATGTCTTCTTCTTATTATTATTTCTACATAATTTTTATAATATTGCAATAAGTTTTTTCTTTGACAAAAGTATAAGTTTTGAATGTGTATTGGATACTGCAATTTCACCAACTTTAATATTATTGCTATATGATATTATTTTATATTATATATATATATATTAATCCAAATACATGTTAGTTAGTTTATATGGTGTTTATCTTAATATAATATATAGATAATATTGTTTACCAGTAATTCTAAGTTTTCATTTTAAATTAAATTATTTAACATTTAAAAAAAAAAAAAAAACTAAATGGGCACCCAACGGGTTTTCCATATCGGCCAAGGATTCCCCTCTCCGTACCTATCGGGGATTAGGCGGGGCAGAGGCAGGAATGGGGGACAAAATGGGGAGCGGGGATGAGGGATGCATTCCCTGCCCCCATTTCCATCCTTAACTAAATACCTAATTTTTTAAAGAAAAAAAATTAAGCATTATCATAAAAATAGCATATAATTTTTTTTCATTTAAAAAAAAAAAAAAAAAAAAAGCCAAGCCCCATCTCTTTCTTTCTACATGCGTCCCTAGCTCTGCTAGATGAAATTTTTTAACTATTTTATTTAAAATTTGTCCTTTTTCGAGATTTTAAAATTTATTGTGAAACAATACAAATTAAATTTTCAAAATAGTTTTTTTCAGCTGCAGTCTCTATTCTTTATATTTTGTAACACTTAGGTCCAAAAAGTTGATTTTGTATCAGCTAGGTCCCCAACCTTTTCAAATCGTATCATTTAGTTCCCTAAATACTATTTTTATTTCTTTTTTCTTTTAAAATACATAAGAAATACAAAATAAAATAGTGAATCATTCTTAAAATATTTGGACATTTAATATATGACAATAACAAACATAACATGAGAAGAAAATGTTTTCATGACATTTTTAAAAATACATAATATTTTTTCAAATTAAATTAGTATTTCATTAAAAAATCTTATTACCTACAATGTTGTTTTATAATTAATACTAATAATTATATTATCTTGGTTATCTAGATATTATTAACTTTTATTATGTTTATGTTTGTTTATTTTATATTTTTTTAAACTTAATAGTGTATATAAAGATATTTATGTGAATATCTCTTCTATATAAAAATGTGTAGATAACGGAAATTCATGGTTTTAAGTTTAGCAGTTTGTTTTGTTAACTTTATATATATATCAGAATATTCCTTTAAAACTAACTAATATAGATATTTATTAATTATATTAATATAAAATAACATTATTATAATAATATTTAATATAGGACTACATATATAATAATTATATTAAGGGTTTTTTCAACTGCATAACATATTCTTTACACTTTGTAACACTTAGGTCCCAAAAGTTGATTTTGTAAGGTCACAAAAGTTGATTTTGTATCAGTTAGGTGCCCAACATTTTTAAATCATATAATTTTGGTCCATAAATGCTATTTTTTATTTCTTTTTTCTTTCAAAATACATAAATAAAATATAATAAATGGTGAATCAATCTTAAAAAAATGTAGACCACTAAATTTATGACAATACCAAACATGATATTGAAAAAAAAAATATATATATATATATTCATGACATTTGAAAAAATATTTAATAGTTTTACAAATTAAATTAATTTTTCCTTGAAAAAAATTCTTACCTATACTTTTTTAATATTAATAATTCAACTATCACGAGATTATAAATATTTATCATGTACATATTTATTTTTATTTTATAAATTTTTTCTATAATGCAACTTATAACTAATCGTATATAAATATATATATATGCACATAAATAACTTTATATACACTATTAAGTTTTAAAAAATGTATGAAATAAACAAGCATAAACATAATAAAAATTGATAATATCAAAATAATCGAGATAATATAGTTATTAATATTAATTATAAAACAACAATGTAGGTAAAAATATTTTTTTAATGAAACATTAATTCAATTTATAAAAATATTAAATATTTTTAAAATGCCATGAAAATATTTTTTTCTCATGTCATGTTTGTTATTGTCATAAATTAAATGTCCAAATATTTTTAAAATGACTTGTTGTGGAACTTATACATGATCTTTATTTACTTCCATGTAGATCTAATATTAAACAAATTAATATGAGATAACCTAGAACATGTTTCTAAAATTGATTTCAAAGAGAAATAATGATAAGAATACTTACATTATACGCAGCGGAATAAAATAGTCTTTTCTTCAATTTCTCTAATCCTTGTATCCTTTCTGTTGTAGAGTATTACTAAGAAACTGAACCGATCTTCAATTTTCTTCACAGCCTTTCAAAGTATCATTGGAATCACCTAGACTAGGGTGGACAATCCTCAACACATGAGATAGATACAGAGAGAAGAAGAGAGAAGAACAATAAGGCTTAGAAAATAACTTATGTTTAGAGAGAATCTAAAACCTATCAGAAACTTGTGTTTAAGAAATCTGAACTTATCTTGTGATTTCAACTCTCTCTTAACACTCATTTTATAGACTCAATTATGTCATTTATTTAATTAAAAAATCAATAAAATAATAGTCAATTAACAACCTTAGGTCGAAATTATCATGGGCTTTAGGCCCGTGAAATTTCTCATTTGATTATAAGCATATTGGACATAAAATCAAGGCCTATATTATTTTCTATTGATTTAATTATTTAAATCATTTATCAAATTAATTATTTATAATTTGAACCTTGATTTAAACTTATTTATTAATTTAGATACCAATTTATCTTAATTAATAAATATGCCCTAATTTCTCTTTTCTTCTCTAAATTACATAACTCTGTGAAACTATCCAAAATGGACTTGGTCAACTTTGATAATTCTAATTGATAATTAAACCAATTAATTGAGACTATCTAGATGATTTTATCCAAGGTACTGTGGGTACCATGGGCCTGTGAAATTAAGCTCCAATAAGTTATCATAAATCTAACAAATAAATTTACTAACTTATTAATTTCTCGTGACTCCACTAAAGACTCGGAATTGCACTCTTGAATTCATAGAACGCTCTATAACAAATATAGATACGTTATTAATTATCCATTGTTACAACCATAATTTTTACTCAATCCTCTATAGACGGTCTACAATGAGATGGGACTAAAATACTGTTTTACCCCTCATTGTATTTTATCCTTAAAACACTTAGTTCCTTGTAAATGATATTTCTGTAAACTAATATTAATTAATAAAATGAGATCTCTATCATTTAACACCTTGAAGCAAACTAAGAGGAAACCATTGTTTCACTTCTTCATCAGAAGCTATAAATGTTCATATCTATGATTAACACTCTCACTCAATTATACTATCGAGTTCCCAAGATGTAAGTATGGGCTAGTCCGTAGGGTAAGCTGGTAACGAACAAGTCAAAGAACTCAAATAATATAATCAGTTAGAATACTAACCACTTAGAATTGAGATTGAATTGACCTATGGTCAGCTATATGATATGACTAGAATAGATAATAACGATACGTTTACTTATCCTATCAACTGTTAATATCGGTCCTGTCCGATGTAACAAATACATCCAATCTAATCTACTTTGCTAATGTTCTAGAAAGAACACAACACTACAATGTGTAAGTAGATCATATCGTAGATTGGCAAGTCAGTGTAAATCACGTGCACTGACTAATCTTAGGACTAACTTATTTTTAACATATAATCATATTTGTATTCCACTGTGATTACGTCACTATAAATACGATTAGCTATATGCTTGAGATTTAATAAAAGTTTATATTAAACAAATAATCATGAAAATAAAACATGTGAGCAAGGTGATTAACCAAGTCAAAAATGATTTCTATTTTTTTTATTGATAATAAATGAGATTACGAAGAAATTGAGTTTTAATTAGGGCATAAAACTCTAACAGACTCCCACTTGCACTAATTGAAACTAGTGTCTTAATTCTACTAATCTCATTTCCTTGATATGCTTATCAAATGTAGCTTCTAGTAGTGTATTTGTAAGTGGATCTGCAAGATTGTCTTCAACTGCAATCTTCATAACCTTCACATCTCCACTGGCCACATATTCTCGAATAATGTGATACTTCATTTATATATGCTTACTTCTCTTGTGACTATGAGGTTCTTTCGAGCTGGCTATCACTCCTGTATTGTCTCAAAACAACACAAGCGGTTTATCCATTTCTAGAATAACACCAAGATCTGAATAGAACTTCTTTAGCCAGACTATTTCCTTAGCTGCTTCTAATGCGGCTATGTACTCAGCCTCCATGGTGGAATTTGAGATTGCAGACTGCTTTACGCTTCTCCATATCATAGCTCCACCCCCAAGAGTAAATACCATTCCAGAAGTAGACTTCATGTCATCGACATCAATCTGAAAATCTGAATCGGTGGAGCCTACAAGGTTTAGAACACCACCCTTGTAGACTAACATATAATCCCTAGTCCGTCCAAAATACTTCAGGATATGCTTAACTGCTATAAAATGTTCCGGTCCTAGGTTTGACTGATACTTGCTCACTACTCCCACTGCATAGCAGATATCTGGTCTAGTACACAACATAGCATACATCAGGCGTCTAACTACAAATGAGTAAGGAACTTTTCTCATTGCATCTTCCTCTTCGAGAGTCTGGGGAGACTGCTTCTTTGAAAGATGAATTCCATAGCGGGACGGTAAACGTCCTTTCTTGGAATTTTTCATTGAGAATCGTTCAAGCACTTTATCTATGTAAGCTGCTTGAGACTCCTTCATCTGAAATTGAGTGCTTAGCCAATTCTTCACATCTGAAAATTTCTTAACATTGTTTCCAATGAGTAAAATATCATCTACATAAAGAACCAGGAATACCACTATTTGATTTGCCTTTAGTTGGTAAACACAAGGCTCATCAATATTTTGTTCAAAGCCATAGGTTTTGATTATTTCATCAAACCTAAGGTTCCAGGAATGAGAAGCTTGCTTAAGTCCATAAATGGACCTATTCAACATGCAATTTTTTCCTTCTTGTCCAGCTACTTTAAAACCTTCTGGATGATCCATATAAATGACTTTGTTAAGCTTCCCATTAAGAAAAAGTTGTCTTGACGTCCATTTGCCAGATCTCATAGTCGAGAGCGGCTGCTATGGATAGGAGGATGCGAATGGACTTGATCATGGCTACCGGACTAAAAGTTTCCTCATAGTCCACACCTTCTTTTTGGGTATAACCCTTTGCCACTAATCGAGCTTTATAAGTCTCGATATTTCCATCAATACCTCGTTTCTTCTTATAGATCCACTTGCACCCAATGGCCTTAAAGTCAGTAGGTGCTTCCACAAGATCCCAGACAGAATTTGAGTACATGGACTCCATTTCCTGTTTCATTGCTTCGAGCCATAGTTCCTTTTAGGGCTAGCCATTTCCTGTTTGAAAGGCAATGGATCATCATCACCAGTGTCACCAACAACCATATTGGTTTCACCAGCTAAACCATAGCGAACTGGGTTCCTTGAAACCCTCCCACTACGACGAGGCTCAGTGACTGTTTTCTCAGGAATTGTGGTACTATCTTCATTTAAATCGACTTGCGTTGGTTGGACATGAAGAGTGGGAATTTTATCATCAACTTGTGTTGATGACGATGGAACATTGGTTTGAGTCAATTCTTTAACCATCTCCTCTAAAAATACTTTGTTGCGAGGTTTGAAGTTTTGGTCATAGTCATTTTCCAGAAAAGTAACATTCATAGAAGTAAACAATTTCTTTTCTGAATGACTATAGAAAATTCCACCCTGAGTACCTTTAAGATAGCCAACAAACATGCAAACTTCAGTTCGCGGTTCTAGCTTTCCTTCCTTTTTCCTCAGGACGTGGGTAGGACACCCCCAGATTCTATAATGGTGTAAACTAGGTTCACGACTATTCCAGTGTTCTAAAGGTGTTTTGGGGATGGATTTAGATGGCACGACATTGAGAATGTCGTTCGCGGTTTCAATTGCATGTCCCCAGAATGAAGTTGGTAGAGTTGAGTAACTAAACATGCATCTAACCATTTCCAATAAAGTTTTGTTCTGACATTCCGCAACACCATTTTCTTACGGAGTACTTGGGGCAGTAAGTTGTGATAAAATCCCAAGTTCAGTTAAATGATCTTGGAACTGCATATCCAAATATTATCCACCCCTATCAGATCACAAGATCTTTAACGTTTTACCTAATTGGTTCTGAGCCATCGCTAGGAATTCCTAAAACTTTGAAAATGTTTCTGATTTCCTATGCATTAGGTAAAGACAAAAGTATCTAGAGTAATCGTCAATGAAAGTGACAAATACTCAAAACCACCCCTGGCTTGTACATTCAAAGGTCCACAAACATCTTAATGCACAAGTCCAATTGGTTCTTTGGCCCTATCTGTAATGCCTTGAAATCCCTAATGTAGTTTAATGGTTGGATTAGTAGGTCGGGAGGGCCATAATTGTTTAATTATGCCATTAACTGATTATATGCATGTTTATGCGAATTATATTATAATATGATGTTAAATGTATGCATGTGGGTCCACATTTGATTATTAGGGTATCTTGGTAAATTGGTCGTTGAGGGCATATTTGTGTATTTTGGTGCATATTGTGAGTTATGGATGAGATCCTATTATTATGGAGATATATTCGAGCTATTCGGCATGAGACGGTCTTATATTGTAAATTAGCGGTTTTGTCATAACGGGGTCATTTATTGGGATATTGAGTAATGGGAATGTTTATTTGATGATAAATTTGGAGTTATTGAGATCAGGAGGAAATTCTTGGAGTTTTGACTATAATGTCCCCGGTGGTGTTTTCGGGAACCCAAGCACTAGGTTTTATTTGAGGTTACTTAAGCTTGAAGTAGTTCGTCAGATAGAACCATACGTTAGAAAAACACTTTCTCTCTTCCCGTTAGTTCCTTTTACCGTTCGAGGCAATTTCGAAGAAATCTTGAGTTCTAAGAGTCGGAATCAAGCGATGATCGAGGCATAGCGATCCTAGGAAAGACTAGAAGCTTCTTGACCGAAGGATTTAACGAGAAACAACCCAATCAAAGGTAATATAAGTTTTAAGTTTTGAGTCTTTAGAGTTTCTAACCTTTGAATTGGATTTTGTGAATCGTTGAGTTTTTGATTCGTTTGAGCCTCAGGATTTGATGATTTTGGATCATTGGGATGTTTGGGAACTTTTATTTTTTGATTTGGAAGTGTTTAGGTATGTTTTTGGGAGGTTTAGAATGAAGAAAATCGAGTTTATGGAAGATCCTCAGGTGGGGGTCGCGGCCCTGTTCTTGGTCGCCGCGACCCAATCTCGAAGAAGCAGGTGGAGGAATTTTGGGCGTGCTGGGCGCCGTGGCCCTTGCTCCTAGTGTGGCTGGGGGTTGCGGCTCAAGGTGCTAGGGTCGCGGCTCAGGCAGGGTTTTGAGGCCATTTGAGTGTTTTGACCTCGGGAACTTGGTTTTAGTCCTCGGTATCGTTCCTACTACCTGGATTAGTGGGGTTTGATGTCTTGGAGGCTAGATCTTGGTTTGGGAACCTTTGTTATTCATTTTTATTGATGGTGTCCCATATTTGGTTATGACAAGGTGACCGCTAAGGAACTTAAAGGTTGATCGTTCTCAAGGGTCGTTCTTATATTAACTCTCGCTCGAATTAGAGGTAAGAAAATTGCACCATGTGTATATGACATGCATGATTGTTGTTGAGGCATGTTGGTTGTTAAATGTGGACATTGATTGCATATTAAATAGGGGTGTGCACGGTGTTGTTTGGGCAGTTTGAACACTTTTTAATACACCACGCCACAAGTGCAGTGTAGTAGCTAGAATACACTGTGCGGTGTGATTTCGTTGCACCAAACCGACAAAACCAAACCATTTTTTGCGGTGTGGTTTGGGTGGTTTTCCACGGTGTAAGTGTGTTAAAAAATATGTGTGAGATAAAGAGGTGATAGGGAGGAGGCGCAAATGAGATGAGAGGGGAATGAGTTGTTATCGTGTATGATGTGTTAGAGAATAATGTTATGCCCTTATTATCCAAAAAATTGACATGATGACGTGGCAAGTGGTTCCCAGACACGTGGAGGAATTCTGCTAGGGTATCGACCAGAAACGCGTACTATAAGCGGTAGGCAGCCCAGTGTTTCCTGCGACCAGTCTGGTCGATGGTTCCGCATACAACATACTGTTACAATGAAGATCTTTGTAAATCCCGAAATTAACTCACACAATCTTCTAGATATCTGATTATTTAGGAGAGAATATCTGTAACAAACGCATGTAATACCCCTTGAGCCTATAAATAGAGAGATATAGCTCAAGGAAGGGACTTTTGGCTTTTGAATTATTTGAGACTAGAGTAATTCTACCCGAAATATATATTGTTCTTCAGAGGTTAGTGAAACTCATTGAACCCTTGTTCTTTGATCACTCCTTTGATTCTTACATCAATAACAATCTAAGTGGACGTAGGTTATTACCAGATTCTGGGGCCGAACCACTATAAAATATCATGTTCTTATTACTTTTGTCATTACGTTCTTTTCAACTCATTCATTCACATCAAGCATATTCTGACTCCGTGTCAGTAGACCAAAATCTAGGTCAACATTCTGGTGCTTTCATTGAGAGCTTGGTATATCACCGTTGAAAAAACCAATGGCAAAAGCTGCAAAGAAAACTGGACAGGCAGCCATCGCTGCACAGTCAAATCCGCCACCTCCTCCTCCTCCTGCAAGCATGGCTGAGGATGAGCCACATTTAGACTTTGAGGAGGAAGAAATGGATGATGCGACGCTGAAGAGTACCCTAGGGGCGTTGCAGAAAGAGCTGGCTAATCTGAGAGCTAGTCAAGAGACTGCTGCCGAGGTTATGGCGCGGCAGCAGCAGGAGATTGAACGGCAGCGCGCGGAGTTAAGCGAAAGGCAGGCGGAGATGGACCGCCGCCAGAGCGAAGCCATGGCAACCCTCGAGGCAGCCTTGCAAATGGCTAGGAATCAGGCCGCACCTGTCTCGTAGCCTGACCAACCTGCAAATGGGCCACCCTAGAGGGGTCCTAATCCTAGCCCACCAATCCAGGCCCAAGTCCGCAAAGGCCCGAGCAGCCTCAGGTACCTCATGACGATGTCCCGCTGGACCCTGAGGCACAGCCTCCATCCCAAGCTGGTCGCGGCAATCCCCCGCAACAGAGGCAGAATATGACCAAGCATTAGCCTCGCAGTCCTAGACGTCGTAGGGGCGATGAGCCAAACCTACCGAACAGAGGTCAGTTTTCTCCTGGTAACAGGAGGAACTCAGAGTTAGGCTCTGCGGTCCGGGGTCCCCCACGACATGATAATGCACGGGGAAACAACGACCAGTGCAGACCACCCTCTAACGCTCGGGACATTTCAGCCAGGGATGGAAATCGAGGGAACAGTCAATCCCTCCATAGCCAATCGAGGTTCAGAGATGGCCATGGATATAATGAGGCCGACTCAGGCAAGGGAAACGCTGGTCGAAGGAATGAAGAGAGAGGTATAGGCGGGAGCCAGATACCTCAAGATGACCAACCCAATGGATGGGATGTTGGGGGGCAGCCCAGGCTAAATAATGTCTTCAACCGGCTCGGGGGAAGTGAGCAGCGGAGAAGAGACGAGGATTTGCGAGACATACTCAACGATCGCCGTGAGCGACATGGCGAGAACGTCCCCCCAGCAACAGAGGCCACATCGATTCCTGTCGCTGTACAGGCCCAGATAGATTCCCTCAACCAGGCTGTGCAACAGTTGGTCGGGGGAAGGACATCTTATATCGACCATGATAGGAGGAAAGGCACTCCTTTCGTTCAGAGGATAGCTATGGCAAAGACTCCTAGCAAATTTATAATGCCTACGCTACTGAATTTTGATGGGTACGGTGACCCGGTATCTAACGTTAATAAGTTTGAGATACAGATGGATATTCAGAAAGTGTCCGAAGACGCTCGGTACAGGATCTTCCCTGCGACATTTTCTGAGGCCGCGCAGGAGTGGTTTTTTAAGTTCCCTCCCGCAAACATAGTTTCCTAGGAAATGTTCATAAGGGAGTTCTACGGACAGTTCTACGCAGGTCGAGTGCATCCGACCAAAGCAAACCAGCTGGTTGAAATTCGCCAGCAGGATGGAGAATCACTGAAGGATTACATCCAGCGTTTTATGCGAGCAGCAGCTGGAGCGAAAACAGTGGGGGACGAAGGCAAAATAATGGCCATAACTGCAGGAGTTAAGCGTCGTTCCCCCCTCTGGAAGAGTCTCTGCAAAGATGGAGTTAGAACTACCCAGGAATTCCTGGAACGGGCTGATCGTTACATCAAGCTCGAGGAAGCCATTGCCGACGATGGAAAACCCTCAGGCAAGGATAAGAAGGCTGCCGAGCCCGCCAACTCCGCCAATGGGTCTAAACCTAACGGCAAAGGCAACGGAAATGGCAACGGCAATGGCAAGAATGGTGGAAAACGGCCGCACAATGAGCCTTCCACCTCCGACAATAAACGAGCCAAGGGTAATCGTTATGAACCTCGGTTCACTAACTACACTGCCCTCGTTGAGTCTCGGGGAGAGGTTTATCAGGCCACAAGTTCTAGTGTGCCTTATAAGTAACCTGGCCCTATTCGAAAGGATATTTCGAAGAGAGACACTACAAAGTTCTGTCATTATCATAACGACTACGGACACGACACTAACGAATGCAACCAGCTGACAGACGAAATCGAGTTCCTTATTAGACAAGGACACTTGAGAAGATACGTACGGGCCTCGGGAAATTCCCAACGAGAAGCTCCGGGTAGCAACGAGCAGGCGCCCACGCGCCAATGCTCGCCACCCTTACAGCCTGCCCCCGTGACCGGCACATTATTAACCATTTGTGGAGGCCCACACCTCGCGGGAAATAGCGGAAAGGCTAGGGAACGATATGCTTGGACCCTGCGCCATGACCAGGACATCGAAATGATGACTGTGGGGGACCGTGGACCAAAAAAGGCTCGGTCAGAAGAAGGCAAAATAACCTTCTCTGATGGCGATGCCCAACACGTCTGGTTCCCACATTCCGATCTGCTAGTCATGGATATCCAAATGGCCAACATGATGGTAAAGAGAGTGCTGGTCGATACAGGAAGTTCGGTGAATATTCTGTATAAGTCTTCGCTGGAACGCATGAAATTGTCCGTTAAGGACCTGGAGCCCTACAACCAAACAATATATGGCTTCTCTGGTGAAGGGCTTGCCCCCACCGGATCGATCAGACTACCAGTGACGACAGGTACAGCGCCTGCTACCAGGACATTAGTCTCTACTTTTGTGGTAGTCGATTGTCCTTCGGCGTACAATGCCGTCATTGGAAGGCCTATACTGGTTGATCTGCGGGCCATCACCTCTATGTGACACTTGGCCATGAAGTTCCTGACAGACGCAGGGGTAGGACGCGTATTGGGAAACCAGAGGGAAGCCAGAGAGTGCTACAACGCCTCAATCACAAAGGCAAAGAGTGGAACACCAAATGGCACTACCTTGGATAGGTTGCAGATGGCAGTTTATACACAAGCCCAATCCGGTGATGGAGTCACCAAATAGGGTGTTGCCCAAAGTGAGGACAGAGATCTAGATCCTCGCTTTGGGGATGTTGAAGAAAATGTTGGAGCCGTCGAGGACCTGGAAGAGGTCCAACTCGACGAAAAAGACCCGACCAGAGTTGTAAAGGTCGGGAAAAACCTAGAGCCCACCACGAAGCACGCACTGGTGGAATTTTTGCGAAAGAACCAGGAGGTTTTTTCCTGGTCACACAAAGACATGGCTGGGATAGACCCTGCAGTTCTCAACCATGTCCTGAATATAGACAAGACTTTACCACCTGCGTAACAAAAGAAAAGGCTGCTCGATAAGGATAGATCGAGAGCCTTATTGGAAGAAGTTGAAAAATTAAAGGAGAATGGGTTCACCAGGGTGGCGTTTTATCCATCATGGGTCTCCAA